>NW_007739477.1:21951-29874 GCF_000696425.1 Galeopterus variegatus | reverse complement strand
ACACACACACACACACACACACACACACACACACACACACACACACACACACACATTGAGGCAGGTCCATCAAAGGAGCACAGGACCCCCTGAAAGGGCTCCCGGTAGCTAAAACAAGAAAAATTAGAGCAACAATATCAATAAAGCAGTGCCAATTTATAGCACAAAGTATAAAATAAACATCCATGAGCTTATACAGGTATAAATAAGTAAGAGAGCAAAGACAAATCTTGTATATAGAATTCCAGATAATTTACATGGGTATTCTGCATTTTGCCCTCAAGATGGGGAACATAACTCTCCACTCTCCACAGGTACAGGCTGTGCGTAGTGACTTCTTCCAAAGTGCACCATGTGGAAAAATGAAAAAAGAGTAATTTTACTCTGGAGAAACCTCACAAGCACTGCCTCGGCCAAGTGATGAGGTCACCATGAACATGAACAGTTATGAATCACGTTGATGGTGTGTACGCAGGATAAAACGTGATGAAAAGCGTCCTTATCTCTGTGGTCTTCCTCCCGGTACCCAATAACCCCCGTGTTTCTATGAGGAAAACATTAGACAAGTTCTGATAGTGGAACATCTTACAAAATATCTGAGCAGTGCTCCTTAAAACTGTCAAGGACATCAAATTCAAGAAAAATCTGAGACACTGCCACAGCCAAGAGGAACCTAGGGAGATATGACAGCAAATTATAATGTGGTGTCCCGGATGGGATCCTGGACAGAAAAAAAGGGCATTAGGCCAAAAACTAAGAAAATCTATTTAACGTACAGCCTTCAGTTAATATTAATGCATCATTACTGGTTCATTAAATGTATCATATATGTCATACAATGTAAGATGGTAACAATATAGAAAAGTGGGTGTGGGGTAGATGAGAATTCTTTATACCATCTTATAATTTTTTTTTCTGTAAGTCTAAAATTGTTCAAAAACTTCAATCAATTAAAAATTTAATCTGCTGTATGATCTTAATTTAAGAGAAAAAATACAGTTAGGTTATATCACTTGAGTGGACTCTGGGTGCTGGGATTTTAATTTTTAAAACGTCTTTTCTATATCTTTTCTATGTTTTTTTAATTGTTTCTGATTTTTTTTACGATGAGGTATAATATTTTCATCATAACATAAAGCAGTAAACATAATTTTAAAAATTCTTAGGTCCTTGCAAAAAGCCAATTCTTTTCTCTAAATTTTAACAATAATGTTTTTACAATACACTGTATGTGACACTCTTCAAGAAAGGGAACATTTTGTTATGCTATTTTTCTTTATATTTTAAACAATCCATCATTATTATCTAGAATGTTTTATTGCCTTTAGTAGTTCTTATTTTATTAGCAATCACATTAAGCATCTTGTCCATGAATCAATCTTGTCTCAAATAAAGAAATCTTTATTCTTCTGAAGTAAGTCTGGCATGAGCATCTGTGGTGGGATCCCTCTAATTACCACAGTATTATATTTGACACATTTAGAATTCTGCCCCTCTAACCTCTAAGTGCACATGAAGTGGTTTATCATGAATAAAATGTCCTTAAGTTTACATTTATTGGGAATACCAAGTCTGAAAAAAAGTGTTGGGGCATAAAGAAGATAGTTTATATGAGCAGCTACTTAAGTACTTTGAAAAAATATCCAGTTAGTTAGACTATGAGTTTTCTATGTTCTTAAAGACCTTATGTGTATGTCTAGTAAAAAAAACAAAACAAAACAAAACAAACAAAAAAACCACTTTTGTTTGTTCCACACTTATTCCTCTGAATTCTTCAGAATGCCTGACATATTACAGGTGCCTTATATCATTTATTGAGTGAATAAATAGATATAAAAAACACAATCATGACTCATGTATCAATTTTATGCAAGAATTTTCTGCCACAGAGTAATTAGTAGAAAGTCTGACTTATTGTAGGTGTAAATATTTATTTTGAAGTAAAACTTAAATGTTGATCCTCAAAACATAAATAAAATTTAGAATAATTATTGTTCTCCATTCACAGAATGCCAGTCAGCACATACTAAAATTTTCATATATTTCTTAGGCATAAGGTCCAGTTTGCTTGCTTTACGTAAATGTGCATTGATTCTTTCTTCTCTAAATTTGGCTTAAAGTTGAGCAGTAAATAACAAACTGAGTACCAGCTTACATAAGGTCTGTATGAAAACGGGACTTTCCTTCTTGATAATTCTTCCAATCTAAAAATTAATTCAGAGGACATATGGTGACCCCTGTTCAGAAAAAAGAGATAGAAGTACAACTCAAGTATTTCAGGGTATTAATAATGTCAATTTATAAATTTCACGGTGCATCATCTGGTCTTATAACTTGTCAAGTTTCATTCATCCGAAATTTGGTTATTATGGACCTCCTTTTGCTGCTTTTGTTAATGGTATTTAATTATATTGACCTTCATTACATTATTTAATTTTTCTCTTTATAAACATGGTTCTTAGTTATTTTATAGCCATAGATAGATATTTTTATAATTTCATATATGGTTTGAATTGGGTACTTAATTTAGTTTCTTGGTTGGTTTCTCAGTAACAACTTGGGCAACTGCCATCTGCAGCTGAATTTAATGCCATAGCCTCTGAACCTGCCCCATTCGTATGCCATTGTACACCCCTCTCCCCCTCTAGGTGATCACTTATTCTCTACAGTGTAATGCAGCAATTAATTTTAACTGCATGTGCAAAATTATAATTTTAAGTACACAGATTAACAGACTTTTACAAAAGAAACACATTCTTTTTAAGTTTGTTATAGTGTTAAAATACTCTATACCCATACTGGGTTTTTTGTCTGTTGTATCAGCTGAGGTTTGTTAGAATCACCAAGTATGCTGTAGACTTATCTATGTCTTCTTTTGTATTGTTAGATTTCGATTTATAGATTTTGAAGTGATGTTATTCTATGCATTTAAATTGAGGATAATATGGGTCTTATTGTTATATTGACATTTATTATTACAAAATATCCCTCTTTGTCTTTAGTAATACTTTTTACTTAAAGTGTATTTTGTCTGATATTAGCATAGTTGCAGTTAGTTTCAATTAGTTAATTTTTCAAGGTACATCTCATTCTATTCTATGTCTTTAGTAAGCAGAGTATAAGACTTTCTTTGGGGGGGTACTTATGTTAATTTTATTTTTATCTACTCTGACAGCATTGTATTTTAATTGGGTATTTAGTCCAATAAAACTCAATGCAATTACTAATATATTTGGTTTAAATTTAAAGTTTTATTGATTTTTCATTTGCACCATTCTTCTTCCTTCCTTTCTTTTTTTTTTTCTCCTTACTTGTCAATTATTGAATTGATAAAGTATTTATTTTCATTGTTGTTCTCATTACCATGTTTTTCCCTATTTTGGATTTTAGCTATACACCATTTTTTAACTTTTAGTATTCACCCTAAAGCTTCCATCTTACATTATTATTTTTGTTTTAATTAGTCACTTTAACACATTTAAAAAAAAAAGAAATAATACAAAGTATGTGCTAAGATCACCAAAGATTAAACTAGAAAACAATAACAGAGAGAGAGCTGGAAAATCCACCAAACATTTGGAAATTAAGTAAAAGACTTCTAAATACCATGTGGTTCAAAAAAATGTTCGGAGATACTTAAACCAATATTATGAACCCAACAACAATTAAAATAAAACTTATCAACGTTTGGGGGGCAACAAAGGCAGTGCTTAGAGAGAAGTGTTTTCACAAAGACCTACAATATGCAGCCTTAGCTTCCACCTCAGGAAACCACAGGAAACAACATATTAAGACTAAAGAAAGCAAAAAGACATATCGTACTAAGGATTTGCATACAAAATATACAAAGAACCCTTAAAACTCAACAATATAAAAAAACAACCCAATTTAAAAATGGGCAAAAGTTCTGAACAGGCAGCTCACCAAAGATTGCAGATGGCAAATAAGCAGCTAAAACGATGTTCCTCATCATGTGTCATTATGGAAATGCAAATGAAACAGTGAGGCTGCAAATCCCCCATATCTGGCACTGCCAAGTGGAATGCAGAGCAGCAGAAAGTCCCATTCATTACTAGTAGGAATTTAAACTGGTACAGCAACTTTGGAAGACATCAGTTTCTTACAAAGCTGAACGTAGCCATATGTAATTAGGCAAGTGTACTCCTGGGTGTCCAACTTATTTTAAAGCTGTATCCACAAAAACAAACAAATAAACAAACAAAAAACACTGCCCATAAATGTTTATAGAAGCCTTATTCATAATCACCAAAAGTTAGAAGCAACCAAGATATTCTTTAGTAGATAAATGAGTAAACAAACTGTGGTACATCCACAATGGAATATCATTTAGCAGTGAAAAAGAAATAGGCTATTAAGCCATGCAAAAACATGAGTTAATCATAATAAGTGAAAGTAGGCAATCTGAAAAGACTATGTACTGTATGATTCCATTTATTTGAAATTCTGGAAAAGGTACATAGATAAATGCCTTCAAGGATTTGGGGGCAGGTTTGAGTAAGTGTAGCACAGGGGATTTTTTTATTTGTTTGTTTTTATCATGATGAAGCTATTCTGTGTGATACTATAATAGCGGATACATGACACTGTGCATTTTTCTTTCTTTAAAAATTTTTATTGAATCATAATTGATTATACATATTTTGGGGGTTCAATGTTGACATNACTAGCATATATATTGTTACAAATCATACTTATTCTTTATGCCCCTTGTCCAATCTCTCCAGTCCCCCTCTCCCTCTCTCTTCCTCCTCTAATTACCCTAGATTTCTTCTCTCCTTCTGAAAGGGTAATGGTTACTCTGTTGATTTGTTGCCTAGATGATCTGTCCAATGCTGAGAGGTGTGTTCAGGTCCTCAATATTATCGTAGAGCAGATGCTTCTTCTGTCACTCTGGAATGGGCTTTGTGGAGAGACATCCTCTTCTTTTCTTTGGTCTCCACTGGTGACTCTCCTTGTGTCAATGCACTCCAGTGGCTGGCAGACTCTCTGCATGGTGGTTGTAGCATCTAGCCACTTTTGCGGCAGCTGTGGTTATTGTGGTGTCTATGGTGGGCCACCCACATGGAGGTGATGTTTTGGCATGCTCCTTGGCACTGGTGGTGTGCCTGGTTGTGGGAGGGGGGTTCCTGTCCCTGATCCATGCCTCAGGTCCCCTGGTGGGCCCTGAAGAGCTGGTCGTGTGCCTGGGCTGGATCTAATTTTTTGTCCTTTGCTTACTTCTAAAATGGGGGAACTTCGTGTGGGGATCACTACTTGAGCTGTGTGGTTTAGCTAAGTTGCTGCTTTGCTGCTGTTTCCCTCATGAAGGCTTTTTGTGCAGCTCAGAGTTTAATGGTTGACCTTATAGGTACTTCTGGCTCTCCAGAGACCTGGTGCACCTGGATTATGTAGAAACTCTGATCTGGGCCTTAGTCTTTTCACCAAACTGCATCCCATGCAATTCTATATTCCTGAGCAGTCTCCTCTGAGTGGTCTTTCACTGATTGGGATGCCAGTCAGCTATCCTTGCTGAACCCCAGTGTTCCCCTGGTGGACTCATCTCCCCCACTGCCTGTGCTGCAAACACTTCCCATGGGTCAGGCTCTGTACCAGTCCCTTGCAATGACTCACTGGCCTCTGAGTGGCTCCTTTTTTTTAGTTGTTCTGGCTCCTTACACTTATGTGGGTCCACAGGAACCCTATTAGTGGTCTTGAAGGCTGCCAAGACTCTCTTCTCCCCTGCCACCACCAAGCAATTCCATCCAATGGGCACAGCTGCGGCTTCTGCTGGCTCCTGTTCCATGCACTCAGCAGCTCCAGCCTTAAAGTGGCTGTGGTACAAAATGGTTAGAGCAGTTATTTCTTTCTCTCATTGTGGCTTCTTCCACCTTCAGGCAATCTGTAGGTCTGTCCTCCTCTTCCTCTGATCTCTAGTGGCCCCAGCTTGGCTGTTGTTGCTTTATTTATAGTTGCAAATTGATTTGTGAGAGAGAGTGATGCTGCGGACTGTCTATTCCTCCATCTTGACTGGAACCCTTGACATGGTGCATTTTTCAAATCCCTTAGAATTTACAGCACAAGAGTAAACCTTAATTTACGTACACTAAAAAAAAGAAACAACCCCCCAAACATTTAGGAAGTAGTGAAATCCTAGGATGGTATGCAGAATATGATGAGAGAATCTAACTGTGTTACAAATGTATGAAATAACCTCATTAAGGGAGAGGGGGAAAGTGTGCTGACCTATGTGATTTTGTAAATGAATGGAGTCTTGTCAGATTAAAGGCATCAGGAACTGCACCTAAACACTGTACTCTATTTGATAAATTTGTTGTTCATGGGTTAACAATAATAAAACCACTATACATGTGTGCTGGATTTGAACAACTGTGTAAATGGATGGAAGATATTGGAAGCCAGGTCTCTCACTTTTGGAGTGGGAGGTAACTACAAGCATGAAAGGAGGCTACAATTCTGTGGCACAGGACTAGAGTTGGTGACAACAGTAAGAACTCATGTTTTTAATATATGTAAACAAAGATGCATACATAAGATAATATTTACAGATATATTATCCACATAGGCTAGTTGACACACACATATTTGCTTTGGGAATTGAGGGTCCTAAAGCAATGGCACACCAGTAGCATGAGCTCATCTAGGACTCGGTTTCTTTTTTTTTTTCCTGTGGATGAGGAAACATGCTGAGAGAGGTTTAGGCACTTGCCCAAGGCCACACAGCTATTGCTGATGCCATTCAAGCCTGTGCTCCTAACCCCACAGAATATTTTCAGGAATTTAACAAAGACAAAGCAACCCAAAGGCTAATATTTGCTTGTATAAGTGTCCAGGGATGCTTTCTTGGCCATAAATCTTTGCTCTGGACTCTCTGTGATATGATATTGAGCTCCCCAAAGAAGGATGGGAAACTATCGCCAGTCTGTGACTTGATAAGAACAGAAATGAGAGTAAACATTTAGAGACCTTTATGGAAATGTGATATTGCTGCCATATCCAAGTGTGTGATCAGTGGGCTTGTCTCCATGAACAGCGTAGAGACCATACGAATGATACAAATTCACCTTATGAGTCGCAAGTATTCTGAACTGTTAGTTTCAGTTTCAACAGATTGAAAATCTTTAAATAAACTAACTAATAAACTGTTAGTTTATTAGTTTCAGTTTGCAACAGATTGAAAATCTTTAAAAATTCGTCCTTCATCATAGTTTGAAGCATCAACACTGTAGTACCATCTCAGTTAGCTTGTAAGTAGATGACTGCTATGGTTTTAATGTTTGTCCCCTTCAAAGCTCATGTTGGAAACTTAATCCCCAATGTGATATTTGAATGGTGGGCCTTTAAGAGGTGATTGGATCATGATGACTATGTCCTCATGAGTGGATTTATCCATTGATGGATTTATACGTCAATAGCTTGTCATATAAATCGGTTGTCAGGGAGTAGACTGGGGGACTTATCAGAAGAGGAAGAAAGCATGTGGAAATGTGCTCTTGCTCAGCCCTCACCCTGTGATAGCCTGCATCGCCATGGCACTCTGCAGAGAGACCCCACCAAGAGGAAGGCCCTCACCCCTCAACCTTGGACTTTCCAGCTCCCAAACTGTAAGAAATGTTTTATTTTCTTATAAGTTACCCAATTTCAAGTTATCAACAACAGAAAATGGACTAATACAATGATGGAAAAAGTAGTCCAGCAATAGCCAGGAGAATTTTGTCTACCTCTCTCCACTGCTGACTAGCTCGGTGGTCTCAGGTGACTTCCTTTAAAAAAATTAATGGATTAATTAATTTTTAATTAATTAATTATTATTTTTACAGTCAAAGATGTTGTGGGGTGATGGGGGGAGGGGAAGGAATGTGGAGGATGGGGGAGGAGCTGGGGGGATGGGGCTGGCCCATGACC
>NW_007739477.1:6503-20951 GCF_000696425.1 Galeopterus variegatus | reverse complement strand
CAATAGCCAGGAGAATTTTGTCTACCTCTCTCCACTGCTGACTAGCTCGGTGGTCTCAGGTGACTTCCTTTAAAAAAATTAATGGATTAATTAATTTTTAATTAATTAATTATTATTTTTACAGTCAAAGATGTTGTGGGGTGATGGGGGGAGGGGAAGGAATGTAGGGGATGGGGGAGGAGCTGGGGGGATGGGGCTGGCCCATGACCAGCTCTTTCACTGGCCTAGTTGCATAGTGTGGGGGGACACGGCTGTGGCCTGTGAGCTCCCCCCACATCCTGGCTCAGGATGGGGGGCTTCCAGTGGTGGCATTTTCATTGCTGGGCTGGATGCTGATATGGGAGCATGTGGCTAAGGCCCTTGTTCCCCCACCCAGCTTGAGAGCCTGGGGGGCTTCTGGTGGCAACTTGGTTGTCAACAGATTGGATGTGGACAGGGGGCATGGCTGAGGCCCTCAGTGCCCCCACCCTGGGTCGAGAGCCCGGAGGGCTTCTGGGTCTTTTAGGTATTATAGATGTTCTTTGGTGGTGTTAGACCTTTCTGCTTAATATAAGAACTTTGTCTCTGATCTGTGGGCTTTTTGTTTTTTCTTTCAGTTCTATGCTGGATTATTAGCTAATCCCACCACTTAAACTCTGCACTGGAACTAATTTGTTGTCCTTTGCTTACCCCTAAAATGGAGGAAAGTCCTGTGGGGAACAGCAATTGAGACCTGTGGTTGAGCTAAATAGCTTCATTGCTGCTAATTCCCTGGGGAAGGCCTTTTGTGCAGCTCAGGTTTTAATTGTTGACATTTTATGTACTTACAGGTTTTGTGAGGTCTGGTACACCTAGGTTATATGAAAACTCTGGTCAAGGCCTGAGATTTTTTCATCAAACTGCACCCCCTGCAGTTCTGTATTCCTGACCAGTCTCCACTGAGTGGGCCTGTGCTGACTGGAGGAGCAGATCAGCTGTGCTTGCTGTACCCCAGTGTTCCCCCAGTGGCCCGTCTCCCACACTGCTCACACTCCAAACACTTCCCATGGAGCGGGTCATGCCCCAGTCCCTTGTGATGACTCACTGGCCTCCAAGTGGCTCCTTTTTTCAGTTGTTCTGGCTCCTCAATCCTATGTGGGTCCATAGGAACCCTGTCAGTGGTCTTGCTGGCCTGGGAGCCACCAAGGCTCTCCTCTCCCCTTCTGCCTCCAAACAACTTCACACAAAAGGCACAGCTGTGGCTTTTGTCAGCTCTTGCTCCATGCACTCACCAGGACCAGACTTGAAATGGCCAGATTCAAAGAAGTCTGAGCAGTCCCTCTTTTCTCTCATCACAGCTTCTCTCACCTTCATGAACTCCATAGGTCTCTCCTCCTCTTCCTCTGAGGTCTAGTGGCTCCAGCTTGGCGGTCTTTGCTTTTTTAATTGTTGTAAATTGGTCAATTGTGGGAGAGAGTGACGCTGGGGACCACCTATTCCTCCATCTTGATTCCCTTCAGATGTTGGTTTCTAATACCATTCAACAATGAAAGGAACTATGGCTACTTGGTGAAATGGCCATTCTAAGAGTGGGGCAGGAAATATACAAGTATATAGTATTTTGTGGTGCCAGAAAGTAAGAAAGTACAAAACACACATACACACACAGAGGAGCTGGAGGAAAGCTCCCAGAAGCCAAAGCTGGAACCACAGTATTGGGTTATAACCCATAATATAAAATAAATGCCCATGTGTGCATACACATATATACATAAATGTATTTGCATAATTAATTAATTAATGGAAAAGAACATAGGTATCTCCCATGAAGAATCCCAAATAATGTATATAGAAACTCTGCCCTCAAAAAGGTGGAGCACACATCCCCATTTGTTAAGTGTGGGCTGCACATAGTGACTTGATTTGAATGTTTTCAGTATCAGGAGGAGAAAAAAAAGTAACTCTAGAGTGCAGAAATCTAGCAAATACTCCCTTAGCATTGTCATCAAGGTCAACTCGAAAAGTGATCATTAGTTTTGTTAGCTTCTTCCCTTGACATGATGTGATGGGAGAGGTGCTTTACCTCTGTGATCACCCTCCCAATGACCCATAGTGCCAGTATGACCATGTGAAAAGTAGACAAATGCCAATTATGGAACAGTCTATGAAATATCTCACCTGTATTCTCAAGGTCATTAAAGGCAAGGAAAACTGAGAAACTTTAGGGGGAGCCTAAGGGGTACTCTAAAAAGATATGTTGACTAAAATTAATGCAATATCTTGGATGGGATCCTGGAATAGAAAAAGAACATTGGGAGAAAACTTATGAAATATAAATGAAACATGGACTATAGTTAATAATAATGTATCAATATATCAATAATGTATCAATATTAGTTCATTAATTTGTTACAAGTGAATCTTAATATTATATTATGCTAATAATAGAAAAAACTCTGTGTGGGCTATATGAGACTTTCTGTACTATTTTAAAAACTTTTTTTTGATAAATCTAAAACTATTCTAAACTAATAATTTCATTAAGAAAAAAGAAATTCCAGTCAATAGAAATTAGTATCTTAAAATATGGTAGGTAATATAAAAGTGCCTTTACCCTTCATTTGCAAATGACTAATGATTATGTTTCTTAGTGAAAATAATTTTATGTGTTAAAATATTTATACTATAGGAATAATTGATATGAACTGTGTGTTTGAGTAAATGAATTTAAGATCTCTGGAATAATCTTTTCTTTCTATTTACTGTTTGTTCCACGCTATACCAATGAAATCAATAGGCTGGGTTTTTTTCAACATTTTCAAAATAGAATAAAATACTAAAGAATTTTCTTTCATATGTTATCAACATGCAACATGGCTTTTTGCCTTTGTTGCAGAAAAGGAATATATGAAAGTGCATTACCCACAAATTTAAGGCTCTGTTCTAATTTCAGATATATATTTATCATCTTAAAATAAATTAATGCAAATATGCAAATTAAAAATATATGTGGCAACCAATTCAAAGGCACTACTGAGAACAATGATTAAAAAGAGGTTTAGATAATATGCTAAGGTATGAGATTAAGTTGAATTATTTAAAATGCTCACTTAAAACCTAAGAAGGCAGAAGAAT
Source organism: Galeopterus variegatus (assembly GCF_000696425.1). Lineage (NCBI taxonomy): Eukaryota > Metazoa > Chordata > Mammalia > Dermoptera > Cynocephalidae > Galeopterus > Galeopterus variegatus. The sequence goes on along the minus strand of NW_007739477.1, from coordinate 17,858 downwards.
GCAGAGGTGGGGGTGGGGAGGAGAAACAAAGTACAAATGCAGGGAGTAGAAAACAGGTGCAAGGATGTTGGGTATTAATACAATACATCAATATTAATTTAAATGTGAATGGTCTAAATGCACCAATTAAGAGACAGAGACTGTCCGTGTGGATAAATAAATAAGGCCCACCTATATATTGTTTATTAGAATAAAGAACTATGAAATAGAGAATGTCTCAACAAGGGAAATGGTCTAAAAGACAAAGTCCAAGGTGGTAAAGAAAAAAAAAAGGCTAAAAAAATCTCTTGGATTTAGCTATTAAGAAGTTACAGGTGATCTCTGTATTCATAATGTTTACAGAATCTTATGGGGAGGAGTTGAGTTGTACTGGGTTGAGGAGTCTGAGATTACTAAGCAGAATCCTGAGTACACTATTCTTTGGAATTTTGTGAATGAAATATGAAAGATCAGATTGCAGGGTTTTTTTGGTGTCTGTTTTTTTATGTCAGATCCATGCTGTTCTGATTACTATAGTTTTATAATGTTTTTTATTGAAACATCATTGATTGTACATGTCTGTAGGGTACAGTTGAATATCAAGAGGATTCCTGATGAAAAAGTTCATTCCATTTATTTTTAAATTTTCACTATGGGAAATGATGCATGCATACAGTGGATGTGGAAGAAATCAGTATTACACAAGATTCACAATTTAGGATTTAGAATGACAGATGGAGCAAGGTGATGGAAGAAAGAAGGAGGGTTCTGAGCTGACAGATACACTCATACAAATGATGTGAGAAAACCGAGGGCATTTCCTTCATGATATGTTAGATTTTCTCAACAAAATATGAGGTATAGAGAGAAGAATTGGGATATAGATGGCATGGGGGTGGTTACGGAAGTATGCAGAAGGCTTGAAACAGCCGAGACAGGCATTCGAGAAGCAAATAAATGTACAGAAGGTATTGTCTGTTGTGCTGAGGGGCCGACTGGAGCTGGAGATGATGAGTTTAAAGAGGAGCAGCATTTCTAGTGTAGGTTTAGAGAAATCAGTCAGTTGGGCTAATAACACCTGAGGTTTTGCAGGCTGGTTCAAAAACAAATAAAAGAACTAGATATTTGAGACTGGCTGGTGATAGAATGGCTAAACGTGGGAATATTGCTTGGACATAGCATAAATGTGAACAACAGCAATTCTACAGCAATTAAATTCCCGAATTTCAATCCAATAACAGGTGCAGTGAGAATAACGGAGAGAAAGAAAAGCTGGCAATGGAAGTTTAGAACAGAGGTTAGTAATCTAAATTTAGGATTTTTGAGATAGTGGAATTCTAAGTGATTTTCTGGGTTTTGGCATGGGCTTTTTTATTTTTTATTAGGATTTTTGAGATAGTGGAATTCTAAGTGATTTTCTGGGTTTTGGCATGGGCTTTTTTAACTTTTTTTTTGACGGATTGAATGATGGCTAATTAGATTTCAGAATAATAAGAAGCTTTGAAATTGGAGTGTAGGCTTGTAATAATAAAACAGAATGCATACTTTGAAGTAGATGTCACATCCCTAAGTGATTATGGAAGCCTAGAAAAGTCAAACTCAGAGTAGAAAGTAGAATAGCGTACCAGAGGCAGGTGAGTGCAGAAGGGGGAAATATTGGTTAAAGGGTACAAAGTTTTAGTTAGACAGGAGGAATAAGTTCTGGAGGTCTACTGCACAGCAAGATGACTGTAGGTAATAACGTATAATATGTTTCTAAACTGCTGAAAGAGTGGATATTAAATGTTCTCGCCACAAAGAAATGATAAGTATATGAGGGCATAGGCATGCTAATTAACCTGATCTGATCATTCCACAATGTATGACATGTATTGAAACATCACATCGTCCCCCATGAACATATGCAATTATTATTTGCCAATTAAAAGTTTTAAAGAGAGACAATGGAAATTATGCCCAATGGCCTCATACTCTAGAAGGGGGTGGGATGAAACACGATGAATCAAATCAATGTCGTATCAGGCAGACTATTTTTTAAATAATAGAGTTATAATGAAACTAACTAAGGAATAAAAGATGATGATGATTGTTTACAAAGACCAGGATGGGCAGTTCCAGCTTGTTTCTTATTAAGCTATAACCCCTTACAAACTAAGAGTGTGAAAGGGGTTCTTTCTGTAGGCTGACTCCTTATTGGATATATTTTAGATATGCCAACTTTAAAGTCCAAAGATTATTTCCTGAATTCCTGCTCTAAATCGCAGCATTAGTTTCTTAATTAGTGTTTATTTTATATTAAAGTGATAGCTACATTTGCCAGAATTAAGGCACTTAAATGGTTTTAATCCAAACTACAGCATATAGATCTATATTGTGTTCTTATATACCATAAACATGCATATTTTTCCATTCTTATGAGTCTTTTATAGATCTGAAATCTACAGCCCTTTGTTGTGTGAAGAGGAGAGGATGGGAGATGGGGGTGCCTGCAGGGGGAAGGCGTGTTTATTTATCCTGGCCGCAGGTGCTGGTTTGCTTGTATCTGAAGGGAACGACTTATTCTTCAGTGATTTCAGGAGTGATTTCCTAATCTAAAATATAGACACAATGATTGTATTTGATATAAACACATAAATTAAAGTAAAACTTCTAGTGTTCCCAGTATTGATATATTTACTTACATGTATGAGACTATTTTAAGATTTTATTGACCAGTTCCCATAGTAGCTGAAAAAGAAAAACAAATCAGACATAATGATTATTGGATATTTTAAGTATCTGGGTTTGTTCAGATGACAAAAACTCCTTTAAAAAATGAAAGAGAGTTGGTGATGCCTTGAATTTTGGGGGTTTTATTTTGTTGTTGCTTCAAAATCTAAGATCACCAACTTGCTTCCTGATTACTGGTGACTAGAAATGATTAAAAACAGATCATATAGCACATTGTAGAAATACTGCTTATGAAAGAATTTCAAATAAAACGTCCAAATAAAAGGGTTATCTCAGTCTAGAGAGATGTTAATATTTTATAATATCAAGCTCTATGGTACATTTAACTTGCTTTATATATTATTGGAAAAGATATAACATTTTATATGTTTTATAAATGATTTTCCTCAAGCCCAGAGCCATTTACAGTAATAAATAAGCATGCACACACACAAACATATATACATGTATAATAAAAAAACCAATTTGGTGTTCTTTAGGAACAATACTTTCTAAAGGGCCAAGTTTCTCAGGAATTTACACAGGAATTTACCCCTTTAAGCTCAGAAACCTAAAAACCAAATGAGCAAACAAACAAACAAATAACTCAATTATATTTTATAGTAAATTTTCTAAATTGCATTTCGTATTTCTCTGACTCAAACTAAAGAAAGCTTTTCAAAATTTTTTGTCATCATAAGAAATCTAAATTTTTATGTCCTGAATTTAAACATTTTCAAACTTCAAATATTATCAGATTTAAGTGACAGAGAAAATCACATAGATCCAGACCAAACTCTTATAGCACTTTTTCTGTAAAGTATGTGGACTTCGTGGTCTGATTTCGATTTTTCTTCATTTTTTTCTTTCTCCCTGATTTGTGGCTACCTTTCTAGTAGGCAGCTGGGGTGTGGGTGAGGAGCAGTGCAGGCCCTGTGTTAGCTCACAGGCGTTGCAAAGCCCTGAGATGAGCATGTCCTGCCTGCGATGTGCTGCCCAGCAAAGCTTTGAGGACCTGTCATCATGGCCCTTCCTGTCACCCTGGCTTCAGAGCTGCTTCAGAGCCCAACAAGGGGTGCTAGATCAGCAGCTACTGTGTGAGGAGCATTCCACTCAAAAAGATTTTTGTTTTTGTTTTTTGAAGCTCCTGTTGATATTTTTGAATTGTTGTTGTATAGGGAGACACAACTATGCTGAAAATGTCACCATCTAATTACTGACTTTATGAGCACAAAATGAGTATAAAAACCCTTTAGAATAAATGTAGATATAAAACAGCTTGGGGAATACCTTAAACTTGGATTAAAAACCTAACAGCTGCTTGGAGGGCTGACAATATGGAAAGAACTTCAGATAAATTATTCCCAACAAAGCACAGAGCTTGAGACACAATTGACTCTTAAAAGTATTCAAATAAACTTGAAGATCATATGCTATTTCAAAGGGCAGATATGAGTAATCAGTGGAAATTTTAAAAGATGGAGATTTTAATAAAATAAGATGTAGTGGATGGAATTATGTCCCCCTAAAACTCACTGAGGCTTGAATTGTGTCCCTCAAGTTTTATGTATTAGAAACTTAGCCCCCACTGTGACTGTTTAGAGGGTGGGAAATCCTATTGTGGTCATTGAAAGGTGGGGCCTGGAAGAGGGGATTGGGTTGTAGGACTGTGCAGTACTGAATGGATTAAAAACAGTGGTCAGGGCGTGGTTCTGAGAGCTTTAAAAGAAGAGGAGAGTCTCTCTCTCTCTCTCTCTGCTCTCTCTGTTTCCACCTTCTTGCAATGTGAGACCCTGGGTCACTGTCACCACCACCAGATGGACTTTGGACTTCCCAGAGTCAGAAACTGTAAGCAATAAATTTTGTTTTGTTTATAAATTACCCAATGTCAGGTATTCTGTTACAGCAACACAAAACAGACTAATACAGAAGGAAATTCTAAAGAGCAGAGTTTTAATTATAATAGCCCATGCCTGGAGCTGGGCACTGTTCTAATGGTTTTGCAGCATTAACTAATCTGATTTTCTCTAACCCCATGGGCAAGACTTCAGCACATGCCAGGATCAAAGGGGTAGCTAGGGTGTGAAAAAGGAGAATGGGAGCAGGGACAGAGGGAACATCTACAGGCATGCTGCAACTGAGTCACAGAGCGCTGAAGACAGTCTGCCTAAGGCTACACAGCAGGGAAGTTACAGGACCAGGATCTGAACCCAGGAAGGCAGAATCCAAAGCCCACACTCTCGGCTACTAAGCCGTGATGCTTCTCTACACCTAGCGCTCTAAAAAAGAACCCTCCAATACTTTGTAAACCCAGGTGTGGGAAATATTTACAAGGACTGGCCTAATTTTCAAAAGTAAACAATGTTACAGTTTGCAAATGTGGCCTCCTGTATGCACGGCCTAGGGCAGTGCTGGAGTTGAAATCTGCAGCTACTGGGGGGTCCCCTGTGACCATGGCCCTGCCTTGCTCTCTGGCAGCATCCTTCTTGTGGTGTTTTGGATTTGAGACTGGGAGGTGGCTACATTAAACCACATGAAAAATAAAACCCAAGGCTGTTATGCTCAAGGGTGACAACCAGTGATGAGACGATGAGACATAGAAAATTACTTAGCAAGGCTGCCTACCATGAAGTAGAAAGAGTTTTTCATACAAAGCACTCAGCTGTAAGTGTGTGCATGTGTGTGTGTGTGTGTGTGAGTGTGTGTGTGTGAGAGAGAGAGAGAGAGAGAGAGTTTATGCATTCATTTATTCACTCATGTATTATTTCTTTTACTTTCCAAATGATGGCCTTTGCACATGCTCTGCCCACTATCAGTTTTCTGCTTGCCTGTTTTCATCTCTGTCTTCAAAGGAGTGTGAGTTCTCTGAGGGCTGGCAGTCTTGTTTTTAGCTGTATCCCTCGCTCTTAATGCACGGGCTGGCTCGCTGTGTGGGATGAGTACATGCTTGTAAAAAACAAAGACTTAATGAGTTACCACTACATGTCGTTCTACAAGTATAGAAATTAAAATTATGTTTACTTCTCTATGAAAAATAATTATAAGTGAATTATAACTATAAGTGAAGTTACAATACCATGTGATGATAACGACTGTGTAATAGGTGCAGGGAACGAAATGAAAAATGTGGTTAAATTTGCTTGTGGGAGTCAGGGAAGGTAGTTCTGGAAGGATGCTCCACTTGAGGGACACTAACCACTGGAGCATTTCCACTGTCACAGTTTAGAGCATTGATACAGAGAAGTCATTTCGACCTGTCTGTCAGATACAAAGGGCTTTTCTCAGTACATACACATACATATATTCATCTGTTAATAGCTAATTAGGTGCACCAATAACCAGAGTTATAATTACACACAAGCCAACATGCAAAAACAGATGACGGAGGCTCTATTTATAAACTTATATCTACAAGATTTGCAGACATATAAACTGAGAATTCTCTGCAATTAATAAAAAGCCCACAGCCAAAGACCAGAGTTATAATTACACACAAGCCAACATGCAAAAACAGATGACGGAGGCTCTATTTATAAATTTATATCTACAAGATTTGCAGACATATAAACTGCAAATCTGCAATTAATAAAAAGCCCACAGCCAAAGATGTGACCATGTTAATGCACACAGCTTTGGGAAACAGAGCAGGTTTGACAGACACGTCTAAGAGCTTCCACCAGTCCAAATCAGGGGAGGCAAGAGCTACCAGCTCACTGCATACTCTCAGTGGGTCACATCATATGGATAGTGGCACAGGTGACTGTTAAGTAACTATACATAGTTCATCCCACTCTGTGGGCACAGTCACTGTAGACTAATCTCATTTAAAACTTCTCTGCAGTCTGGACTGTGGAATGCAGGTTGTTGAGATCGGATAAGCTGCTCCCTATAGATGGGGCCTGGGAAGGTTGCTGCTGCCATGTGCGGAGTGAGGTTCTTCCTCAGTATCAGGGACAGTCTGGGGGAGGGGGGGTGGGGCTGTGGAAGGTTGTCTCCCTGCAATGCCTGTGAAGGTGCTTCTCAGGAACATAAGAAGTGACGAAGAACAGAGAGAGTCCCAGCCTTTCCTAGACACGTGAGGTGCATTCGTGTCTTATAACAGAAGGATAAACTCTGTGAATCCTCAACAACGTTTCATTTCTTTCATCCTTTATACCTTCTATACCAATCTTTACATTGAAGAGAACATAGTTATTGCCTATCTAAAAACTATTTCTAGAACATTAGGCATTAGCTGAAGGGACCTACTGAGTTGCAGTTGTGTGCATTTGTGTTTAAAAGGAGAATATATAGAATTTTTCAACATAAGCTGAACACACTCTGGCCTTCCAACCTACGTCTTCCCACAGCACACACAACCCTGCAGCAGTCAATTAGGCCACAGTGTGCCCTGGGAACCTAGGGAAGCTAAGAAACCACTTAGGAATCACTTACTTCCTGACCCAAATAAGCCTGCTTGTTCCCTTAATCTTTTTAGAATACCTTTTAGAGACTCAGATGAAATCTACCAATCTCAAATTTCATAGTTATTAACACCTTGTATGCCCTCAGCACTGTGCTAAGGCTTATTTACATATTTACTGATCTGGAGGATATTAAATATGTTAAAGTGGGATCTAAGTGCTTGCAATGTAATTTAGGAGACAATATAAAAAGCATAAATAATACAAGAACAATCCCGGTTAGACTCCAAGTCACTGTCTCCAATGCATGAGGGCGGTCAGCACCAGGAGTGCCCCCCCGTGGGCTGAGGGGAAGACAGGGAGCTCTGGCACCTTCAAAGAGTGTCACATGAGCCGTTTGAGCATGGCTTTCACACCACTGAGTAGAGGCTTCAGCCTATTTTCAATTGTATTTTTTTGCATTCCCCATTCCTATTGTGCAATACACAGTTTTTATTGTTCCAGCAAATTTGTTTGAATGAGCCTATTGTGAAGCTTGAGCATTGGATTATTTTTTCATTATGTCATTCAATCCCTTCATGAAGAGGAAGAGAGGTTCCATTTTTAAGAGGGGATCCAGGCTCAGACAGATTATCCAGCTCTCCCTGAGTCGTGCAGCTGGTAGATGACAGGGGCCAGGGAGGATCCAGATCTTCTCAGTCTCACCCCAGTGCTCTGCACGGACCCTCCCGCTCCTCTGTGTAAGTGTCTTTGTTCTTTAAGACCTAAGTCAAATTCTAGCTCCTCTGTGAAGCCCTTTCTATAACTCCTAACTGGGGTTATGTACTTGAGTTTGTTTATGAGCTCTAAGCCTCTCTCACGAGAGGTCTTGGACAAGTTACTTTTCTGTTCTGACGTGCAGTTTGTCATCTGTAAAATGGAGTAAATGAAAAGAAAAAGTTGAAACAACCCAGTGTTAATATTAAATGGTCACCTTGTGTTCACACTGAAAGAAAATTGTGGAATTATGATTACAAAATGTATTTCCCAATTTGTATTTCCAAAGTGTTTGATATTCAGGTTCCCAAGATCCATGTCATGAAGATGGATTTAAACAAATAAAAATTTATGAAAAAAAAAGGAGGGGAAAATAATGTGGAAGTTGGTAGTAAATAATTTGTGCAAAGTCTTGAAAGAGAAATTTCTTTTTTGTTTTTTTTCTGGCCATGGTCACAAACTTTGGTTGACCGCCATTGATAATGTAATAAAAGTTTAACATTTTAGGAATGCATTTATGATCTCTTGATATTTGGCCCCAACTTCATTTCTCTGACTTTTCTCCCATTCTGTCCCCATTCCACACAATGTACCTTTCACACCACAGTAATCACTGCCCCCCGGACACCTTTACTTTTTCCCTTCTCTGCCTTTTTACACTCTGTTATCACTCCTAGAATACCTGTGTATCAGCCCATTAACATCCAGTCATGTTTTGAAGTTTTGCCCAATTTAAAATCCTACATCATTGTTTTAGCAGAAACAACTTCAGTTTCTTCTGTGCTCTAAAACTGACTGGCTTACATCTTAATTAGAACGCTTCTCAATATAAACAGCAGAAGCCAGTTTTAATTAGCAAAATCAGAACCAGGGACTTCATTATCAAAGAACTGGGTGTCTTGGTCAAAGCAGCCATATCTTAGGAAAGGGCTGCAGGCAGAAAATTACAAGAGGCGAGGACCTTTGTGTGCTCTCTGCACCTCTCCTGTCTACTTCTTTGTCTGTCTGCCTTTTCCACCACAGTGGACAGGCAAAAGGTGGCCATGCCGAAATCCCTGTTGTCATATCTCCATTCAAAAAACCAGCTCAAATGAGTCTAGAATGTCTTAGTTAGAACTTCAAATTCCCAGGGAGAGGACTCCTATTTGCCCAATTGTGTCAAGTCTAACCAGCCATAAGTGATGCAAACACACATTTCGCATGGACCGAGGAGGCAGAGTTACTCGGTGCAAGGACTGACAAGCTATCCCAATAGTTCTTCAGTGATTTCAAAGGAAAGATCATTCCTTTTCTTTACTCTAGAGAGTATCAAATGCTCTATTCTTGGCAGTGCTATGATATTCTTTTATTTAGAATAGGTTCTTTTAGTTTCTGGAGTGCCAACACTGATAGGCAGGATCCTGAGAGGGTCAACTATAAAATAATAAGGAAACTAGATGGTATCATTGCTGCCATCATTGTCGTCACCTTACAGCCATTGTTGCTTTGTTTCGACCTGATTTCCAGCACACAGCCACCTGCTTCATAAAAGTAAATAAATGTAATATATTTACAAAGTTTCTACTAACCTCAATAAGTAAATGAGAATGAGTGCATTTTAAATTTTCAAAAATGTTGATGTCTTTCAAAAGCATAGAGGTGATGTTAAGGAAAATAGCCCATCTTTTTTAATTTTGAAGATGCCTTGAGATAAACTGCTACCAAGAACTTTTTTTTATCATAAAGTTTTCCCTTAAATAAAGCATGATTTTTATTCTCCCCTCTGAAGTTTGGATCATTATTTCCTTGTGAGATACCACAGGAGAGCCACTGTGTTCACGCCGATGCTGTTGAAGGTGGGGAGCCCTCACTGCTGTGTCCCAAGCTAATAGTCATTTTATCGTCCCTTCTTAAATTATGAATAGGCTGCTTAAGCAGGGACTGAATTATTAAGCAGCAGTAATTTCTTTCAGTCACATAGGAGTGAGGCCAAAAGTACTTTCCTAAAAATTATGCAAGCAGTTATGTTGCAGCTCTAGACAACTCAGTGTTTCTGGTGTTCACACACAGGGGTGTGATGCATGGAGAAGACATTGTGACATATGTTACAGTATGTTTGTAACTTTAAATAATGAAAATGAAGAACTTCAGGTTTCAAAATGAGAGCCAGCCATAGAATTTATATTGGGGATGGAGCAAGGATCTTCCTCAGGAAAAGGCGCTAGAATCGCTAAGAATCAATCTTGATATCAGCTTCTTCGTGAGTTGAAAATAATTAGGTTCTTAATTACTTCAACTACCTGTACCTCTGATTTATAAATTTACACCACATTCCATGCTGTGTGCAAGTGCTTTAAATATATTATTTCTAACGCTTTTATTAGTCTTGCAAGAGGCTCCATTAATTTTTATTTTACATGAAGATCAGAGGCTTGGAAAGTCTTAATGATTTGCCCAATGTCACAAGCTAAGCATGGGGTGGGCCCTAAAAGTTCAACCACACCCAGCATCTCCCTCATCTGTGTGCTTCCAAGTACAAAGTGACCTCAGACGACACAGAGTTAATCATGTTTTGTGTCTGCATGCAACCCTTAGAGCCAGGGCCCAGGTGGACCGTCCTTGTCTTCTCACCTAGGGACCATGTGGAACACATCGGCCAGTCTGACACTCCACATTCACCTGGATTTTGCCTCCACCAGCAGAATTGAATTGTTCATCAGCTTTGCTCAGTTTGACACGTGATGACCATCCATAGGTATTAGCAAAGACCAGAAATCTCAAACGTGAGTTCCTGCTACTTGCAAGTTGTCTGAATGTGCAAGGGGTATCATGCCTTCTGACTCAGTTGCAACTACATGGGCTTTTTGTTACTGTGGTCTGAATAGGACTGGAAGTGAAACACAAGGGTCCACATGAATTGCCTATCACAATTTAAGAATAACTGGAGTACTTAACATTCATACTATTCCAGAGTAGTTTGGGATTAATTATAATGACCTACATTTCAAGGAGTTTTATGAATAAGAAACTAATTGAAACTTCATTGTTTACTTCATATTTTTATAGATTTTGTCCTTTAACTATGAGTCATTGTTACAAACCAACTTACATACACATGCATCTTACATTATCAATGATTTTGCTAATCTTTTATGTGCTTTCATAGTGTCACTGTTATGAGAGCATTTTATGTGGAAATTTAGTTTTAAAATTTATTCTCTCATTTATTCAGCAGATGTATACTGAACATTTAATTTCTGCTATGCTCACAGTTCAGACAGCTGTGAACCAACACTTTTGGAATCTACTCATGACAACCCTAAATAAAGATGCTCACCTCTGCCTCTTTTCCATGGGTCTCTGTGGAAAGTATTTCTCTCCTTGGTTTTAAGGCCAATATTTCCATGGAACCTGCTGATCCTTGTGAAGTATGCATAAAACAAATGTACTTCACAAGGCCTGGTTTTACAAAGCCTTGCAGTTTCAAATATTGACCTTGCAAAGGGCAGGAAATTTTCCCCAGGCTATA
>NW_007739477.1:4483-5511 GCF_000696425.1 Galeopterus variegatus | reverse complement strand
GGACATATTTAACAATATAAATGTAGATTAATATGTGACACAGAGGAAAATGTTTTATAAACTTATGAGCAAAGTTTTGGTTTAATTTCTAACAAGTAGCTACTTTTTTGATAATTTAAAGTGCTATTACTTAAAAATATACTTTTATAAAGTTTTTTCAAGGTAGATTGATTACTTGACCTCTTTGAGGGCAGAGTCATGTTTAATTTGGTTTTTATTTCCATTTTCTAAGTGGTTTCTCATTGTAGATTGGACATAAACAAATATTACTCAAATGAATTGTATTTGAATTATTACTCACTTTTAAATTGTCTGCTTGATATGGCATTATGAGCTCAAATCATAAAAAAATGACCCATTTCCCCCCAGGTGCTCTTTGGATAAAATTCCTATGTAAATCATGTTGTCACACTTTTCCTTCAATAAATTATAACAAAGAGCCATTGAGGCTGGAGCAGCTACCTGCACTCAAGAGGGTACCCTATTACAATGAAGTTCTTGCATGCCATAATCCCATATATATTTCTTTGTGTGCCCTTAGGTCTATGAGGGAATTTCAGAAAGTTCATGGAAAAATTAAATTAAAAGAAAAATATAAATATAAACTTTATCTTTCAACATAAGCTCCATCAAGTTCTGTAAATAATTATACCAGACATTAGTCCATTCTTAAAGAACTGAGGGTCCTGGGAATTTAACCAATTCAATGCAGTATTTTTATATTATTAAGAATGTGTGTACCCTTTAAAGACTTTTTCAGATTAGAAAACAAAAGATGTCAGAAGGAGCCAAATCAGGACTGTAAGGTGGATGCATAATGATTTCCCATCAAAATTCTCACAAAATTGCCCTTCTTTGATGAAAGGAATGAGCAGGAGCATCGGTGTGGTTGAGAAAAACTCTCTTGTGAAGCTTTCTCAAGCATTTTTCTGCTAAAGTTTTGGCTAAATTTCTCCAAACACTGTCCTAATAAGCAGATGTTATTGTTCTTTGGCCCTCCAGAAAGTCAGCAAGCAAAATACCTTGAG
>NW_007739477.1:0-3804 GCF_000696425.1 Galeopterus variegatus | reverse complement strand
ATAAGCAGATGTTATTGTTCTTTGGCCCTCCAGAAAGTCAGCAAGCAAAATACCTTGAGCATCCCATAAAACTGTTGCCATGACCTTTGCTCTTGACTGGTCTGCTTCTGCTTTGACTGGACCACTTCCACCTCTTGGTAGCCATGGCATTGATTGTGCTTTGTTTTGGGGACCGTACTGGTAAAGCCATGTGTCTTCTTCTGTTACAAGTTCTTCAAAGAAATGCTTCAGGATCTTGATTTCACTTATTTAAAATTTTCATGGAAATTTCTGCCCTTGCCTGCAGCTGATCTGGGTGCAACAGTTTTTGCATCCATCCAGTGGAAGCTCACCTTTAATTTTTCAGTGAGAATTGTGTAAGCTGAACCAATTGAGATGTCTGTGGTGTTGGCTATTGTTTCTGCTGTTAACTGCAATTCACAGGTCCTCTTCAACTAGTGCACCAATACGATTGTTTTCCTCGCACATTGATGTGGATGGTCTGCTGCTGTGGGCTTCATCATTATCTCCTCCGGTCTTAAACAAATTATTCATTTGTAAAGTTCTGATTTCTTTGGGGCATTGTCCCCATAAACTTTTTGTAAAGCATCAGTGATTTCACCATTCTTCCACTCTGGCTTTACCATAAATTTGATGTTTGTTTTTTAGCAGAATTCATGTTTCTGTGACAGGGGCTCTTTTCAAACTGATGTCATATCCTTCTTAGTGCCTCAAACTAGATCCTGTTTAGAAATGTTATAGCAGTTCAGTAAGAGTTTATTTTGGTGCAATAAAATTTGTCAATCCATACATAGTTTTTTTCATAATGTGTATTTTCTATGAACTGTTGGAATCTCAGGGGTTCAGACCTAGCTAAAATCGACAGCATCACCATTCTTTCATTTATGCCACTAGTACCTAGTCTATATAAAGCCTTAACTATGCCAGCCCTGTGGGAAATATAGGCAAACATATCTAACTAGTTGCCCAGAGTCCCACGCCTTCAGAGGACTATCTTTAGGAAGTCCCCGCAGGAAGTGGAGATCTTTAGCTCACACATTTTCCCTAGATGTTGCCCATTAACTCTCACTCAGAACTACTGCTCTGTGATGCTCTATCCAGGGCCATTGAATATCTGCTTTCTAATACTCTACATTGATTTTTATTCTGGCCCTAAATTATGGGCCAGGTCCCTCTCTTTTTCCTCCACTGTGAATCATGGGGTCTCTACTATACTACAGATACCACTCTGAGTACTTTACAAACTAAGTCATCATATCTACACTTCAAGGTGGGTATTTGGATCCACATTTATACAGATAAGGAAATAGGGTCATTAAAGCTTATATTATAAGAAAGTGCTAAAATTGAGATGTATATGCTTGCATATATCTGCATGTTTCTATAACAATTGTTTTGAATAAATGATATATTTATTATGTCAGAATAATAACACCAGTTTGAATGAAAAATAAATTCACATTACCAAACATATCTAATTTAATTATGGGCTTATATATTATTAATTCCTAGAAAAACAAATATATGAAATACTAGGAATTTTTAAGCAGTTTAGAAAAAAAAATAGTAAAAAAAATTAAGTGTAACAGTCACATAGCACTTGTTTTTATTCCATGTACTTTGCTAAGGATTTTATAGATAAAGTAGTATATTTTTAAAAAAATTCATTACTACTGTTGAATAAAATTTCAAAGTAAAGGAAGAATGCGGTTTTATTTTACATCTCTGAATTTTTAAATAAAATCATAATACCTAATTATGTGAGGTGCCAGGAAATCTGCTATGCAAGTAGATTGATAAGTATTACAAATAGGCAAAATTGTATGTTACGAAATGGCAAAATTACGTGTTTGTAAATTAATATACCGGGAATAATGTGCAGGAGTGTCGGGGCACTACCCACACACTGCTCCTGCATCACCCAGTGTACCTGGGAGCTCTCTTGGGGGACAAAGCTGGGGAAGGGGAGGGCAAGGAAGAGCAACTGGGCAGACGAAGTTCAGCTCTTAGTCTCAGCGGAGGCCTCGCCCGGCTGGCCGGGTTTTCTGAGGCTGAAAGACCCTGCTTAGTGTTCCCTGGTTGGAATGAGAGGGCGGGTGTTTGCATCCATGTTCATGCATGGGGCCACACCAGAAAGGGGCCTGACCTCGGGTGCGGCTACTCTCTTTAGTGGGGCCTGTCCCTGTGGTACTTCCGGCAACTGTGGGAGAAAGTCCTTTGGTCCTGAAGGGAGATCAACACAGCATTTCCTGTGGGAGATTATGTGGTAACGTAAAAAATAAAAGAAATAAATTAGCAAGATACAAACAAGATGGACAATTTCATTAAAACTATATGGAAAATACGTTCTTGTGTATAAGCCCTGAGACAACACAAAGTGATTGGTGACTCTAATAATTATTTCTTTGTAATATTTTTATAATTGTACTTAACGTCACAAAACAAAGTCCAGCCTAAAGTTTTTATAAATAGTATTTATCAATCTAAGGGGGCTGCCTTCTATTCGTGGATGCCAGTAGTTTTTCCTTGTAATTGGGTATTGAATTTGATCATATGATTGTGAGATTATTACATGATTTCTCCCCTTTTTCTGTTAATGTGACTAGTTGTTATTGATCGATTTTAATTAAAAGCACCTGTACGTTAGAAGAATATACCCATTTTGTCAGTATATAGTATCATCATATATGCCGTAGGGATTAATTTCCTAATTGGTTTAGGATATTTCCGTAAATGCTTATGGGAGAGATCGACCTGCACATTTTCGTTTCCAGTCCTTTTCAGGTATATTCTGACCTTGTTAAAGTTTTTGGATGTTTTCCCTTTTTCACTATCATATAGGAAGTTTGTGTAACATCAATGCTAGTTCTTACTTTACTATTTGAAGGAATTTACTGGTCAAGCAACCCAGCCCTAAAATTTTCTCTGAAGAAAGATTTACAAGAATAGTTTGCAACAGGAGTATTCAGAGTTTTTATTTCCCCTTCTGTCAGTTTTGGTAAATTATATTTTTGTCATTGCATATAAATTATCAAATTATTGGCATGGTGTTTATCATAATATTCTTCTATTACCTTCGTAAATGTATGTAGGTCTGCAGTGATATCTGCTCTTTCAAACGTTATATTGGTAAATAGTTTCCTGATCTCATGTCTTGATCAGTTTTGTTATAAATTTATAAATGTTATTAAATATTCCGAATAATCAAACTTTGGCATTTGTGATTTTTTTCCCTGAAGTATTGGACAAACCTCCCTTCTTGTCTTTATTATTACCTTTTTCTATTTTTCATTAGATTTGCTAGTTTGTTTGTTTTTCCAACTTTTTGATATGAAGGAATATATTATTGATTTTCGGCCTTTCTTTTTTTCCCCAATGTATGCATTTAACACTAAAGCTTTGCTCTAGGTGTTTCCAACCAGTTTTGATATGTTGTGCTGTTGTTACAATTTGGTTGCAAATATTTCTAATTTCTATTGTGTTTCATAAATTGTTGTGATTTATAAATTATTTTAAAATGTGTTGTTTAACAAGTTTGGAGGTTGTATGGTTCTGTTTTGTTGTTAATTTCTAGCTTAATTCTATTGCTGTCGGGGAAAATACTCTGATAACACAAATCCTTTGAAACTTATAGAGGCTCTCTTTATGGTCCAGCATATGGTCATTTTTGTTAATACTTAGTACGTACATCAAAAGACTATAAATATTGTTGTTCAATTTCTCATTCTATATGTAAAAATGATGTCTAGTTTCTTAATTGTGTATTCATAGTTATGTTACACAATTTCTTAATGCATTACTCAA
>NW_007739476.1:34589-36220 GCF_000696425.1 Galeopterus variegatus | reverse complement strand
ATCCCAAAGGAATCTTGTGATCCCCACAGGATTCTGCCCCAAGAATGTGCTGATCTCACAGTAACTATACTTGCTACAGGGAGCTGCTGCTAAACGTACACATGGAAGCTTAGAAGTTAGAGGATGTTCTCGCATAAAGGATTTTTGTCCCTCGGAAACATTTTACTCACCTGGTGTGTAGGGATGGAGACTTAGGACCTTTGAGAAAAGGAAAGCTTAATCACCTATGTCCTGAGAAAGTCCACATCTGACGTTCTACGACAAGAAAAGGCTGGACCAAGTAAGAAGCAGGAACTAGTGACCCACAGACCATTAGCAAGAATCAGAAGAATAGGCTTGGGTCTCCTCCATAAGACTTGGCCTAAGCCTGGTTCCCTCTCTTAATCCACCTGTGAGAGAGGATATTGTTCCAAGAGGGAATTGGGCAGCCCCTTTCCTCTGTTTGCTTAGGCCTAAAGCTCTATATTCCAGCACACATTTTCTTACATTTTCCAATCCATAAGTTTGCTCCTTATTCTTAGGGAAGAACTGAGCCAAAGGGAAACTGTGAGTTGAAATGAGCCAAGAGTGGATATTGACAATTACAGAAAAATTATTTTACTTCTTTTCTTAGTGATGATAATCTAACGATCACAATAAACAAATAATAATAATTATTGCTTATTATTATTATGAAGGTAATAACATTATTGACCAAGTATAATATTTAAGTGCTTACTACGTCCCAGACACAGTGACAAAAACGTTATACATATATTCTTACTTAATTTGCATAATAATCCAGTGATACGGGAGTATTAAGAATCCTTTTAGAATCAGGAAACAGACTTATGGAAGTTAAGTAAACTGCCAAAGGACACAAAGCTAATAAATTGAGGAACTCTGATTTGAGCACATCTTTCTGATTCCAAAATTGGTTTTCGCAGCCATTCAACTGTGCTATCCGCTTTTTTTCTACGCTTTTATCACACTTTATTTCACATTCCTTACATCTATATAATTTGTAATAACATAAAATTATCAAGACAAGATGAAAGTCACACACTTCCTCCTTTATATATACATCTGTGTATGGCCAACTGAAAAATAGAAGCTTGTATGTGGCAAATCTGTTAAATATAATTTTGACAGTAACTAAGTTGATTTTTGATGTAGCAGCAACTTCTGCAGTGTTCTTTTGAAAAATATTTCTCCAAAACATTACCCTTGTTATTGCAAGGGAAAATCTGAGAACTGGGCCACATGAAGCATATTTGGACTTGAAGAGTCCTATTTGTAACAATCAGTTCATTTTACATAGCATTGGAGATGTATGACAATTCTCAAGTAAAACCCAGAAAAACTTCCACACTCCTCTCTGGCAGTGTTGCCTGCACTTCTAGCACAGAGAATGTTCCCTGGGACAGTATAGGTGTGACACATGGGGAATTGAACGTGAATTACAAACATTTTTTTTCTTTCCTTTTTTTTTTCTGGTGGCTGGCTTGCATAGGATCTGAATTATTGACCCCCGTGTTATTAACACCACACTCTACTGAGTGAGCTAACCAGGCAGCACACTTGTTTATTTGTTTGTTTTATTTAGTTTTTTGTTGTACAGTCATTTCATCACAAAATTCAAATCTATGCCA
>NW_007739476.1:31250-33702 GCF_000696425.1 Galeopterus variegatus | reverse complement strand
AAAAAAAATACTTTTACACAAGGATTTTGCAAATCATCCACATCTTATGACTACTAAGAGCTTAATTTGTATACTTCCTCAGTTGTTTTAGAAGACATGAAAGAAATGTGTCTCATATTTCTGAAGTTTAGATATAGGTAACCCAAGCAAATATACACAGATAGAATATTTAGACGTCTAAATTTTCTATTTGTAGGAAGAAAGAGTATTTCATAGTTGAAACACAATGCAAGCAGTGTCAACTCCATCCTTCCTTTTGTTCTTGTAAACAATATGGGGTCATTCTTGACTTTTCTCTTTCTGACTCTTTATGTTTAGTTTTCTCATATATGCTGTCTGTCTGACTTTCACAACGTATTCGATATCCTACTGCTTCTCACCACTAGCACCATTGTCAAAGCACCATCATCTCTCATTTGAAAATCTCTAATATTCTCTTCCCCTGGCTTCTACCTTTTTGCCTTACTAGTACATTCTCAGCACAATAACGAGAGCGGGCACTTTTAAAACAGAAGTCATATCCCCTACCACTTCTTTGCTCAAGTGTGTTTCTACCCTACTTTGAAGAAAAGCCAAAGTTCTACCTACGGTATATACAGCCTACCAAGATCTGGCCGCCTTGAACTATGCAAGCTCTTCGCCTGCTAGTCTCTCTTTCCCATATTCTACGCCAGCCACACTAGCCACCTTGCTTTGTCTGAAGTACATCAGGCACACTCTTGCTTCAGGGCCTTTGCACCTGCACTTCTTTCCACCCAGAACACTCTACTTCTCAGAATTGTATCTACATGGGACACCCTCACCTCCTTCAAAAATTTATTCCAATGTTCCCCCCCTCGGTGAGACCTTCCCTAATCACCCCTTGAAAATTATAATGTTCTCCCATCCCAACCTACCCATCCCGTGTGTATGTATGTATGTATATATATATATATATATATATTTTTTTTTTACTTGATAACACTTAGCATTATCTGATCACTTTGTACTTCTCTTATTCTGTTTTTTAAATCAATCTATCAGCTGTATAAGGGCTGTGATTTTATTTTTTTATTCTTTTATTTTGCTCAGTTCTGTGTTTCTAGCACTTGCTGTAGGCATGGTTCATTGTATTTTATCAACAGTTATTTAGGATACAAATAAACAAACAAATAAACAAGCCTTTTTTTATAAGATCATTTCCAGTAATCCATTTATTTACTTCTCATGTAGTCATGGAGCAGCTTCTATTTACAGGCCCTATACCAGGCACTGGGGACAAAACTGTGAATTTGAACTTTTATGTCCATTCCTATCTTGGAAAAGATAGATAGTTGTATCAGGAGATATTTTTAATTTACAAGGTACACTTGGCATTTTCTCTACTGCCCCAGTTGCACCCTTTCGGATAGTTTACTTCTTACTGATAGTGACCAGGGAAAGAATATTCTCCAGTTTTCAGCTTTTAGTTGCATGAAAAGCTAGTGAATTGAATCAGCTGGATGTTTTCCTCCATGTTCTGTTAAATGTTTCTTCCCTAACTTTGAGATTTCAGATGGAGATTGCGGCTTTTCCATCCACTCTCAAGTACAGAAAGAACCTCAACTCTGGTATTAAAATGTTCGATCTCTTTCAAGCTTCTCTTTGAGTCATATCTTGTCCAAAGAAAATTCATGGCCACGATCAAAATGAACATATCTTGTCCAAAGAAAATTCATGGCCACGATCAAAATGAAGGGATAAAAAACATGCTGCCTCTAGAGTGCAGGAACATAGGAAAGTTATGTAGCAAAGGGCATGGGGAGAGGGAAGGGTGAAGAATTGGGTACATTGATGCAATCTTCCATAAACTTGGACAGCAAGTATAACCCAGAAGTTCTCTGGGCAAAGAGCGATGTTTGGTCACTGTATATATAGAGTATTAGAGCGTGTGAACACTTACAACCTTTTCTTCTCAGCTGAAAGTGTCATCCTGTTATGTGTGTACTGCAGCAGTACTGGCCCTCATCTTCCCATAGTATCAGAAGTGAGACTCAGTGTTAAGTATTTTCTAGGATCTACAGGCAGTTTGTGTCAGCACTAGCACATTCTCAGTTGTGTGCTTGGCTTCTTTGGAAGATCCATAATCTTCTGCTCACACCTCAGAAACTTAGGAGAGGACTGAAAAGGAGAAAAATGTTGTCTTGGCCTCATGTTAATTTTACTATCTCACTTTCAGTGCCATTCTCTCCTCTTTCTACTGTTCAATTAGTTACTTCTACACTCATTTTGAATTTTGCTTTAAATTACATAATTCATAGATCGTCTCTTTGTCTGGATAGACCAGGCTGCTTCCTTTTCCCACCTGGATCACAGGGAATAACATTAGCTGTCTTCTTACTAAATGTTCTATAACCATTTCTTATAAATAACAGCAAGGAGTCTAATTTGGAGTTAAAAACTGCTCAAATTTAACTTACAGATGGAAATAATC
>NW_007739476.1:28840-29995 GCF_000696425.1 Galeopterus variegatus | reverse complement strand
TGTAAAAAACAGTTTAAAAAACTCAAATTTTACAATTCTTATTTTATGTCTGATACAGAAAAAACAACTTGAACTTTTGTTGTCCAAGATTTCTATTAACAAGGATCTCTGCACATTTATAATAAAACAGTGTCATTTATTTTCAGGTCTTTCTACAGGAAAATAACTAAAAAGTGAATCTGTTTTAGTAATGTTTAGTGAGTGCTTATAGTTTTATGTCGCTTTGGCATCCGTTTTTGAATATCAGTTTAACTTTTTATACCAGAAGAAAAGTTCAGTCACCCTTGACACAGCTTCCAGTTCTATGCGCTGCCTGGATGCCTTCAGCTGGTGGCCAGAGATAAAGACTTAGGGGCATGTCCTCTACCTAGCAGGCTGGGCTACCTGCTTTCCCACTGCTTCCTTTAAAGGGACCATTCAGACATCTGCCTGGAAACTTAAAGGGACCACCCCTCAGTCACAGCATGAGCTCCTGGAACTAGTGTCTGCTTGCTTTAAACCCAATCATTAAAACTCCCTGCAGAAAACCTGTTTGGCTATAAAAGTGTTGGCCCAAGGGTCCGGACTCAGCCCCCTGCAATCCCTCCCTGACCTCCCTGTATATGTGGCCTCCTCCAGGCATGCCTTGTACCCCCCAGGTTCCATAAGTACTAAAAACTCTTAAAGTTTTACATTGTGGTTGTGTCATTGAAGCCCTGCAGCAATTTGACCCCTGACAGTGAGCCTGCCCTGCCCATGCACCAACCCTCCACCCCCAGGAGACTCGTGTGGACCTCTGGTGTCTGCTGGGGACAGTAGCTACCAAATAAGTTAATAATGAAACTCAAGGAGTTGATTCTAGACACAAGTCCCCTTCTGATGTGCTGCAGGTCTTTCCCTGCAGCAGGGAGAGCTTTCACACTTTCTACAGATACACACTCTAGCATTCTAGCAGGTCTCACCTCCTCACGCTCATCTCCAACCCCTTTCCCCTCAGCTGACTGCTCATCTTGCTCACTGGCTTTCTTGCATGTCTCTCTCCTGTCTAAGGCCTCTGTTCTTGCTGCTTCCACTGGCCAGAATTCCGTGCCACTATATTTTCACATATCCCCCTAATCATCTTTCAGATTTTGTCTCCAAAATCAGTCCCTCAAAAATACCTCTCTGTCCACAATC
>NW_007739476.1:26921-27634 GCF_000696425.1 Galeopterus variegatus | reverse complement strand
ATGTCCCTTCCTTTCTCTCACCGCCCTCTTTTTCTCCTTAATGGAAAGAATAGAGGGCAATTAGGTATCAACTGCTTCTACTTGGTCATCTCTCTACTTTAAAGTATTTGTCTCCCAAAGAGAACTATTCTTATCCTATTTCTTATTTTTGCTTTAAATAGAGGTAAACTAATTTTGAGTTTATTTCTTTTTTCCACATGCTTCTGATTGTACAAAGCTTCAGATGAAATGCTAGGTTTACAAATGTGTGCTACTCGAATTGGCCTTCAGCATATCCTGCCCCTTGACTTTTCACAACTGTTTCTCTTTCCAGATGTATTTTTTCTCTCTTTATTTTTTCCCACTCTGAACTCATAACAGATCTTTATAAACATAGTTTTTACAGTCATTTGTCCCAATCACTCATCATTAGGATCACTCATTGTAGTAATCGCATTACAATGCTTGCCACTCATTTGCTCAAGCTGTATGTCTTTTAATGCAGCTGTATATGGAGAACTCCTCTTAAAATTTTCCATTTGAGGGGCTGACCCATGGCTCGCTTGGCAGAGTTTGGTGCTGATAACACCAAGGCCACGGGTTAAGATCCCTCATCTTTAAAAAAAGTCCATTTGAGATTATATCATTGATACTTTACTCTGTGCATCTCATGCCATCCATAGCTAGAATTAGATTACCAAGACTGGTTTTATTATCCACAGCAGTTTTTTTTT
>NW_007739476.1:23538-25031 GCF_000696425.1 Galeopterus variegatus | reverse complement strand
GGGCTGAGTGGCTAGGTGTTAAATGCAAATTTATCAAGGCTTGCATATGCCTGTGAGCTGTTGAGAGACATAGTCTCCCTCCCTACCTCCTCAGCCCAGGCACTTTCTGAGGTGAAGGCAGCAATAGAATGGAACCCTGTGATTGGCTTAGTCCCTGGGAGGCTTTGGAGGAGTGGCTGGTCTAAGCTGTGTGCTTTAGAGCTGGATGGTGAGTTCTGTGTAATAGGAGTCCTCTCAAAAGCCTGTGGTGCTCTAGGTGATCCTGCCATTTCTCAGTACCCTTGATTTTAATTGGTTTCCTCGTGAAAATAGGTCCAATTGCTTGATTTCACTAATGGCTTGGGTCCAGAGCAGAGTCAATTTGTGCAACTCAAGTTTTCATGGGTTACTGCTTGTGTTGCAGTGAGTTACTGTGAACTCGCAGGTAGAGGCATGAAACTCCAAGGATTAACACAGGAAAACAGAGTTTATTGATACGCTGGCATTGTCTCAGCAGACTCAAGTCCAAAGGCTGAGCACCCCAACACAGTGGGGCACTTATTTTAATATTGTAGTATTTCAGGGTTTCTGTGACTGAACAAGAGCAGTGATCTTATGATCTTATGGGGGTATGACTCTGTCTCTTGGTGGAAAAGTACAGCAGGTGAGAAGCAGGCTGAAAAATTCTGTTTTAGCAGTCTGTGGAAACCACAGGGTGAGACCTAGGGGGCCTGTAGCTGCCTCAGGGTGTTAGTAAGTCTGTGGTAACCACAGGGTGAGAGAAGGTGGGGTGACATGATATCTGGGTGGGGGTCTTGGTTACTGCATAGAGTGGCACAGCATGGATGCCTAACAATGCCAGCTGGGCTGGACACAGCCAGGTAAGTATGAGTGCCTCAATATACGCTTAGTTTTACACACACGCAATCACACTATTTTGTCCCCTTTTATCTCCTGTTCTTTCTTGTGTGGGTTATTTCTATTAACCCAGCTACCAGGAGAAAAAAGGTAAAAGATATAGGTCTAAATGATGTTTCTATAGACTGTAGTATGTTTAGCAACATTCCTGGCCTCTACCATGAGACGCCAGTAGCACCCCTCTCTCCTGCCATTTGTACAAGCAAAAATGGCTCCAGACATTGCCAAATGTTTTCTCGAGGACAAAATAACCCCCAACTGAAAACCACGCAGTTAAAATAGAATATTTTTGCACAGTGGACAGAAATTTCTTGTCTCTCCATGCATGTAAATACTAATCAGTAATTTAAAGAGAATAAAATTATTTTGTTACCCAATTACATTGAAGATCCCTATATAGGGATCACATTTATTTAAAATTCTGCAGCTTGTACTCTAGAAAATCATTGATTAGAGCCATTTAATGAAGATGATAACCTAAAAAGTAAAAAGTTTTATGTTATAAAAGCTTTCCATGTTCAGTTAGTAAAGGTTTTATTTGATTTCTTTTAATGTGTTACAGCCAGATACATTTCTCAGAACCCAATAAAAATATA
>NW_007739476.1:21158-21958 GCF_000696425.1 Galeopterus variegatus | reverse complement strand
TGACATGATTTATAGAAGTCTGTATTTTGACTCATGCCATTTTGGGCTGCTGTTTCTTTTGCTCTTGTCAAACATTTTTTGAAGCAATTACTGGAATAAAGAAAAAATAAAAACTATAATTTTAACCTATTTAGAAAATAAGGATGAGAACAATGTATATTTATATGTCTTATTTCATGTGGCCAATACAGTACTCCAAGGAAATGTCATAGCTACAGCTATTGTCGTTATTGAGAAAGATTAAAAATAAATGAGCCTATTAGCCAAGTCAAGAGTTATCGAAAGAAGAAAACAAGTTTAATGACCACAGGAGTAAGGACTTAACAAATATAGATAAGTCTGATGAATCAGAAAACAGAAAGAATAGAATTGAAAATTACATCCAAGATTTTGTTCTTTGATTAAACAACAAAAAATGGGTGAACTTCTGGCAAGTGTAATAGAAAATGAGAAAAATGTATATACACACTAGAAAATATAAAGAGAACAGAGCAACAAATGTAGATATCCTATGGGAAATATTCTATAAATTCTATGAGAATACTAGAAAATCTTAACACAATAAAATTTTTTTTGGAACTGTAAACAGCCGAATTGGACTCAGAAAGAAGTATAAAACCTGATATCAATGATAATGTCAGACATTTTCAAAAAACTGTTCCTCTAAAGTATGCATGGCTCACCCAGATACTTCATCTGTGAACTCACTTTTTTAATGCATTATAATTATTTCTAAACATAGACAATGTTAGAAATCTTTCTATATCACTTTCAAGATGGTAATGTATGTGCTGGGGGGG
>NW_007739476.1:19146-20312 GCF_000696425.1 Galeopterus variegatus | reverse complement strand
GGGGGGGAAAATGTTTCAAGGATCAGCACTTGAAAAAGAACCTATATGATATTCTTCTAAGAAAATTGGTTTTAAAATCCTAGGAGAAAACCCAGCAATTAATTCCAGCAACATGCTAAAAATAAACTTTAACAAAACCCAGTTTATGTAAGGGTTGAATCAATCTGAAGAAAATTAATACTAGAATGCATGAAATGGTAAAAACTGTATGATCATGTTAATGGATACTGTAAAGACAGTTGATAAAATGCAACCTTAATTAGTGATAAAAATTATTTTTTGTAATTGGGAATAAAAGGACACTTTTATCACATCATTTTAAAAGTGACTTACTGGATTGCATGGAATAGCAGCATTCTCAGTAGATTAAGGAAGAAGACAAGGGGTATATGTTATTCCCGTCATTACAACACCCTATTCTGATAGTGCCACTACAATGAGACAAAACCACAACATCACACAAGAAAATATAGGAAGACACAAGGCTAAGGAAGGTATGTTCCAGCTGTTAAAATATATCAGCGTTGGTCCTCCATGCTTGTGGCATTATGGGTATTTTCTACTTTTCTCTTCTTGCTTCTCTATGTTTGCTATACAGAAATTCTGTAGCTCTTTTTTGTAACATTTGTTAAATTGAGACAAAAAACACTGAGAAATCATAATTTAAAAGAAGAGATTTTCTTCTCTTTTCAAATGAGTGGCGTACACTGAATAAGATACACTGAATAACATACTGAGGTAATTCACTGTCTTCAATCCCATTCCCATAGATGACTCAGTAAAAGCATATGGAGCAATCTGTCACTTTTGTGAAGTGCAAGACTAAAGGAAACCTGAATCAGGTTTCTATGTGTCTAAATGGCTATGTTCCTTGATGTTAATCAAATGCTTGGTTACAATCTCTAACTCTATGTGTACTGACTCTTCCTTGTCATGATGACTTTATCTAGTCCAACGTTTCCCAAGATAACCATCTAGTCTGACATTTTTTTTCAGGGATTAGTTGAGCTTTTCCTTCTAGGAAATTTCCATTGCACCTAACAGTGGAATTGCTAGCACGGCTGGGCTCCCTTTTGGCTGCCTCTCCCTCTAGTACAGCTTTTCCTGACTCACTGCCCTTGCAAGCAAGGTGAGAGAAATGTGGAAAGCTTCCTGGGGTGGATTTA
>NW_007739476.1:16593-17360 GCF_000696425.1 Galeopterus variegatus | reverse complement strand
TTTTTTTTTTCTCAGTTTGCCTTGTGTTTATCATGCTGAAATAACGTTGTGGCTCCTCTTTTTTTCTGGTGACTGTTATTCATGCTGAACTCTGTCAGCCAGGTACATAGCTTTGAAATTTAAAAATAGATAAACAGTTTCCTAAATGATGGACAAGTGACTGAGTGAAAGAACTCTATTTTTCTAAATCTGCAGATGTGCTGTGGCTTGCAACTTGAGCCCATGACTCTTTTATGAGTATGAAAGAAAATTTTAAGCCACCTGAAATGATTTGTGTTAAAGTTTCATTGTAGTTCTGTGTTCTGTTGGTTTGAGTTGCACTAAACATTAGGATGTATCAGGCTCTGTTTTGGCAGATCTTATCATCATGTATTTATTTATTTATTTTTTTATTTTTACCTCCCACAAATAAGTGAGAACAGGTGAAATTTCTCTTTCTGTGCTTGACTTGTTTCACTTAATATAATTCTCTCTAGGTCCATCCATGTNCCTTTGTTCACTAGAGATAGGAAACAGTGATCGTTGTTTCCCAAATTAAGATAGCCTATCTATGAGCCAGATAATACCCTTGAAAAGGTGGAAGGGACAACCCGCAGAGAGTATTCAATTCTTCCCACCTACACTTCAGGAGAGAACCTGAGGAGGGGTGGCAGGAGGGTTCTGACTTTGTCAGCAGAGGACGTTCTTTTGTGGTAGAGTTTGGAGATTTCCAAACAGATTTTGAAAATAACAGGAGATGGGCCACTTCTACAGAAGTATTAACCCAA
>NW_007739476.1:14026-14501 GCF_000696425.1 Galeopterus variegatus | reverse complement strand
GAGAAGAATGAATATTCTGAGGTTGTTGGGTGGAATGTTCTGTAGATATCTGCCCAATCCATTTAGTCTAAAATATTGTCTAGATCTCTTTCTCTGTTGATTTTTTGCCTAGATGATCTGTGCAATGATGAGGTGGGGTGTTCAGGTCCCCTGCTATTATGGTGTTAGTGTCGATCTCATTCTTTTGATCTAATAGTGTTTGCTTTGTAAATCTGGCTGCTTTGACATTAGGTGTGTATATATTTATGATTGTTATATCTTCTTGAAGGATAGATCCTTTTATCATTATAAAGTAGCCTTCTTTATCTCTTTTAATGGTTTTTGTTTTAAAGTCTCTTTTATCTGATATTAGAATTGCTACTCCAGATCGTTTTTCATTTCTATTTGCATGATATGTCTTTTTCCATCTTTTCACCCTTAGTCTATGTGTGTCTTTACAGGTGAGGTGAGTCTCCTGAAGGCGGCATATTGTTGG
>NW_007739476.1:11332-12009 GCF_000696425.1 Galeopterus variegatus | reverse complement strand
TGGTTTTTTTCCTTTGGTGTTTTATCATTGTGGCTGGGGCTGTCAAAGTCCACTCATTTCACCCTGATGTCTGGCTTGGATCCTGAAGTTACTGCTGTTTCTAGACAGCAGAAACTAGCCTGGACCAGAAGTCCTGCCCCACCTGTGTGCACTGGCTCGTCTGGCTTGGCGCATGGGAGCCCTGAGGCCGTTAGGTCTCTCCGGGCATCAGACTGGCCTGGGCCAGAATTCTCGTCCCACCTGCCTTCTCTGGGATGGCTGGCTCAGGGTGTGGGAGCCCTGAGGCTGTTATGTCTCTCAGGGTGGCAGGACCAGCCTGCACTGGAAATCCTGCCCTGGCCNTGAGGCTGTTATGTCTCTCAGGGTGGCAGGACCAGCCTGCACTGGAAATCCTGCCCTGGCCCTGCCTGTCTTCTCTGGCCCAGCAGGCTTGTGGCATGTGGGCCCAGAAGCTCGAAAGTCTCTCTATGGAATGGGGAGCAACCTGACCTGGGTTCCCACAATGGGTGACTCCTGTCCCCTCCAGCCCAGATCTCGGCTCCTCCATCGCTGCACCTCCATACCTGCAAATTGGTCGCTCTGTGAGAGAGAGCCACACCAGGAACTGACTACTCCACCATCTTGACTGGAACTCCTTCTATTTAATACTTTTAAAGATAAGCAAGGAAGAGCAACAG
>NW_007739476.1:8653-9331 GCF_000696425.1 Galeopterus variegatus | reverse complement strand
TTTTTTTTTAAATTCAAAAGATGACCAAGTAACAGCTAATTTGTTTCAGCCAGAGCCTTCAAACAATGGCATCATTAAATATTTTCAGAATATTCGTGATACTTATCAAGATTATAATACAAAATAATTTTTATTTCTTTCAGTTATTATACAGTTAATGCATACAGTGGAGATTTCCATGTGAGGCTCGTGGAATTACTTGTATCTTGTATCTTTTGGGTGAGTAGATATGTGGAAAGATCGAACAATATGACAGCTTTAAAAATGAGTTCAAAATTACTTCTCTGAGTGCTAAATTCAAAGGGTTTCAATACAGATGAAAGAAAGCAAAACTGAAACAAGTTTAAAAAGCTAAGGTATGTATACATATCACATATATATGATATGTACATATATTCACACATACATATATATATGTGTGTATATATATGATATTCCAGTAACTGACACAGGTTCATGAGTGCAATGCTAAAAATGAATAATGCATCAGCATTTTAAATCAGGCCCTTAGAGTTCTGCTGGTGTTATCTGTACAAGGAATGGTTTTCTTATTATCCTAGAGAGGTTCCAGTGCCATGCCTTCTAGGAGAAGATGTAAAATATCATTAGAGTCTTTGAACATAGTTGGATATTAGAATTTTGCAGGTTTATGTACAAAAAGAGAAAATAATTGGCTGT
>NW_007739476.1:5423-6923 GCF_000696425.1 Galeopterus variegatus | reverse complement strand
CTTTTCAGCATTTTGTATATTACATTAAGATTCTGCTGAAGTGGTAATCCCTTCGTTATTTGAACAAAAATAATCCTTAGCCCCTCCCCCACATACACATCACATATGTTATAGATAAGCAAAGATCTGATGAAACATTATTTACAAAAACTAGTGATGGGCTTGATTTGGTCCATAGGGCCAAAGTTTGCTGATGCCTGCTTGGACCACTTAGAACAGGATTTTCCAACCTTGACATAATTGATATTTGGGGTTGAATAATTCTTTGTCGTGATGATCTACCCTGTTCATTTTAAGATGTTGAGCAACTTTCCTGACCTCTACCCAGTAGATGCCCACAGACGTCCCCCATCCCAGTGACAACCTCAAATGTCTCCAGACATTGCCCAATGTCTCCTGGGGGACAAAATTGCCCCTGATTGAAAACTATTACCTTCCCAGTCCCCTGGCCAGAGAGAATAGATTTATTCTGGTTTTTTCCTCTTTTTGTGTGTGTGTGTGTGTGTGTGTGTGTGTTTTGTTCTGCGCCTGTTGGCATTTCTTGGTTGAGGACTTCTCCTCCACTCAAATTCGGATGTATAGAAGGTGAAAAAACCTCTCCATGGGACTCAATTCTTTGTCCCTCTTTGAATCTCAAGTCCTCACATGAGTCTGCCTTCTTTTTTTTTTTTTTTTTTTTTTACTTTTCACAGTCTTCTCCTGTTGTTTCATTTGTCTTATCTAGGTCTTAGGTGTAATAACTGGGGAGAACTAGGGTGAAATGTGTTTAATCTATCTTAGTCTCCCAGATAAGTATTCTTAAAAGATGATTTCGGTCTGAGAATGTGCACTGTCCTGGTAGTGTGTATGTTCAGAAGCCAAGTATCATGAATTATGAATTCCATTTCTGACTCTATTATTCAACGGATGTGAGAACCTAGGCAGGATATATAGCCTTCTGTTACTCAGTTTTTCTTCAGATGTAAATTTATAGTGGTATTAATATACAACTCGTAGTTGCATGTAATATAATCCTCATTTAACTCATGAGGGCTAAATAAGTTACTATGAATAAATAATATGGACCAGGGTTTGTTACATAGTAAACACTTACTATGTATTAGATATCATTAGTTCATTTTTAAATATAATTACCTGGAAAAACCACTGACAAGCAACTTTGCAAATACCATGCCAATGATTATTAAGGCTGCATGCCACCACTTCCACCCCACAGCAAAAGTAAGAATCATCAAAACGGAAAGCTTTAGCAGATTTCAAAATTGGAAGAGAAGCACTTGAATTTGAATTAACTTAATGCAGGATTTTAAAGGGTTGGAAAAGAGGGTTGGAAAAGGTGGGATACCTTTGATATCTTAAGGTATTTCAAATCACAAAGACTTTAAATGCCTGAACTACAGGAACCCCAGTATAGTGTTTTAAAGGAATTCTCAATCCGCTACCCCCAGGGATGGCAACAGAGAAAGGATTAGTGTTTAATTAGGGTTTTACCTGCTCACA
>NW_007739476.1:2361-4277 GCF_000696425.1 Galeopterus variegatus | reverse complement strand
AGAACAAAATGGCAGAAATATGTACCATAAAATATCAGAGCAGAATTAAGGAAAACGAGAATTGGAAACAGACTTTAACCCACCATGAAAGAGTAAATTAGAACTTTATTTTGAGTAAATGAAAAAATTACACAATCTTTGGGACTAGTTAACCATATGATTTATCATAAAAATGTGTTCATAAGATTGGCATTGTCTTATGTTTAATTCCCTCAGAAGCAAGTACTAAAGACAGAATCCCTAAGAAATTTGTTTATGAGGGAGGACAAGGAACACAAGTAGGGGAGGAGCGACGTTCTACAGGGAGGAACAGTATTCGATAAAGGGTACGTAACTCAGCTACCTACCACAGATTATTATGTGGAAACTCTATGGCAAATGGTAAAAAATAACCAATTTTCTCACCCAAGTGGGGAGGTAGCTGGGGTATTTATATATCATATCCCAGCAGTCACTGGTTGGGAGTTGCTGGGCATGTGTTAATTCACCAGAACTTTCTGGCCTGCTGCATGGGAATAGAACAGACTAATAACATTTCAGAAAAAACTTTGTGCCAGAGAGAAGCAGTCATTGGAGTTAGGAGCTCGAAGGAGTACATGGAAATTGTAGGGTCTGAGGGATGTGGGCAGGGCACTACTGGCATCTGCTAGAGCCATATAATATTCCATAGAACCTGATAACAAAATATTTTAAGTGACTGTAAGGCAAGTACTAAAACTAAGCATATGTTAAATCACAAAGAAAATTCTAATCAATTTCAGAATGTAACAAAAGAAAAAGCCATATTTTCTGACCACAATAGCAAAAGGTGGAAAAAAATCTTAAAATTAAAACAAAACTAAGAAAACCTTAAAATTAAGGTGGTAAAAATCTAAAATTATTTGAAGATATTTTTTAAAAATATAAACAGAACACTGTTATATACATCCTTTAGATTAGAGAAGAAATACAGATCAGTACTGCAGAATATAGAGATAACAATGATTAAAGATATATATATATATATATATATATATATATATTTAAATGAATAATGCTAAAGCTATTCTCAGTGAAAAAATCCATACTCTTTATCTCATATAATCCTAAATAAGAAGTAATATTTTTAAAAGTGTTACATTTTCAGCATTACAAGTTTTAGAAAAACTAACAAAATGTAGCCATGGAAATAACAAAGAACAAAATTTTTAAAGACAAATCAATAATAGTATTTAAAAATCTACAACTAGTTATTTTACATATTTTTAAATGTTACTAAAATGATACTGTTTAAGATATGTAAAAGGATAAAATGCCTTATTAAAAATGAGGAAAAAACCCAGATAGAAAGGAAATTAAAAGACGTACATCAAAATTCTTTATAATAACTTGTGTAAAATTCTTTGAAAGTCAGGATTAAATGTATTGAACTCCAGCA
Source organism: Galeopterus variegatus (assembly GCF_000696425.1). Classification (NCBI taxonomy): domain Eukaryota; kingdom Metazoa; phylum Chordata; class Mammalia; order Dermoptera; family Cynocephalidae; genus Galeopterus; species Galeopterus variegatus. The sequence continues at coordinate 2,860 of NW_007739476.1, read as the reverse complement.
ATAACAAAAATTACCAAATCAATCCCAGAAGAGATGGAAAATCTGAAGAAGCCAATAACTGCATGGAAATTGCTTCAAAAATATTGAGAAAATACCTGACTAAAAATTAAAAGACACAGATGATTTCATGGTAAGAGATTTCAAACCAAGAAGTTAATTTCAATGCAATTTAAAGTTATCCAGAGCAGTAATTAAGGAAACGTTTAAACATAATTTGTAATGTCAGAATAATACTGATAAGAAAATTCAAATGAGTATAATTTATTAGTATCAATACCTGGGAAAGAAATGAAGTGTTAGAAAAGAGAAAATATTGATATATGAAATATCTATATATCTTTGGGGCCAGGATTACATATGTTGTCTTTAGTTCTAAATCTCTAGCTCCTGGGAAAATGCCTGCCGCATTTTAGGCGCACAATTAATATTGATGGTATGAATGAACAATGACAGGTATACAAGGGTGATTCAAAGTTGGCAATTTTAGTAATAGACACAC
>NW_007739476.1:0-487 GCF_000696425.1 Galeopterus variegatus | reverse complement strand
TCAATTTATAATTTCATATGCTTTTTACCATGTGCCTATAACATGTACATTCTTGCTTATATGTGTTTGTATATCAACTTATGTATGTATACATTGTTTTTAGAGACTGGAAAAATTTATTATTACAGATTATTAGAAAAATGCAAACTGTCAATTCCTTTTAAAAGTATTCATATTGTTTGGTATTGAAATTTAATTAAAAATAATGCATTATCTGTAGAATCTATCATTTATATGTAATCGTGTTGCCACAACACAAGCAATCTCAAATTATTCAAGTGTAGAATATTATAATTCAATTTGCCTTGGTAGCTTTACCAAGGGGATGGTAGCTGAGTTTGTCTTGTGATGATGATGAAAAATTAGTTATCTATAAAAAGAACCATTTATTTTAAACTTAACAATATTAAGTTTGAAAGGCTGTTAAATGTGCAGCAAGATCGAAATGAATACAGGCAAATGGCTTTTTCAAATGTTTTGGAAAAGT
>NW_007739475.1:36143-39379 GCF_000696425.1 Galeopterus variegatus | reverse complement strand
AATACAAGTTGTTTAATTTTGTGGGGGGATGTCATTAGGAATATATGACAGTAAGTTTCTTGTGTTATAACATTCTTATTATGTTGGTGTAAAGTTTATATTGGTCTCATAAAACATATGGGAGAGTTTTTTACTATTTCTATCACATAGAAGAACTTATGCAAGAATAGTATCATTTCACGTTCTAAAGAAAAGTTCGTGACTTATGGCATCAGTGTGTGGGGTTCATTTCTAAGAAGATTTTTCATTACCGACACAAATTTTTATTAAAGATATAGGACAATTGAGATTCCCCAAATTTTCTTGTTTGTTCAGGTGTGCTTTCCTGGGAGTTATCCTTTTTTTCGTGTAGGATTAAAATTCTTGCTTTATTTTCGTTTATATAATTATGTATGCATCTCAAGGATATGGTGTGGGGATTTCCTTTATGTTGCTGATATCGAAAGTATGTTGTCGTCGCCATCGTCTTTTTGTTTTCTTGAATAGTCTTGCAAGGGATTAAAATAATGCTTTTACAAAAACAAGAAAAAAAGTTGTAGACTGGACTATCCTCTCTGTAATTATTTTAATATTTTGAAATGGATTTACTGATGATAAAATTTCAATATCTCTATTATGCATTTATTACTGCAAATTTTCTTTTATTCACAAATGTTGTTGTATCCCATAGTTTGTAACCACCTAATTAAAATTGTGTTTAAATAATTGAGTTTGACTAAATTTACACGTTAAATTGAATCATAGAAGTACAAGTAACACGTACACACACACACACACACACACACACACACACACAGAAATGTAAAACCATCACTGCATGGCAATGCACATATCCATTCCTGAAAGCAAGTTTCCTCATGCAACTTTATATTTCCTTGTCCTGTTTCTGACCAAACCCTACCTGCTTTACCATGGAGTGTACATAATTGTACAAGTCGTTGTGTGGATGTCTATATTTTTATTTTCCTTGGATAAACATGATGAAACGGGATGGCCGGATCACCTGATATATTTACCTTTCTGTATTTTAGAAAATGTTAAAATGCTTTGCAACGTGGTTGTAGCATTTTCCATTCTACCAACATTGTTATGAGAGTATTAGTTCTTATACCTTCTTGTCAGCACTTATTATAATCAAAGTTTTTAATTGAACCCTTCTAATAGGTGTAGAGTGGTATCTCATTGTCTATCTAAATTGCATGAATGTACACAAGTCATACTTTTTTTTTGGTCATTCTCAGTAAATTGAGAAAATAGATCACCATGCGGAGGAGCCATTTGGGGTGAGGAAAGGGCACATTTGGGGTGAGAGTGAAGGTCTAGACTCTCAACTGGACCTTTCATGGTGTAGGTGAAGATGATGTTTGGTTACAGAAGAGTAGTTATTGTCTACAGGTTATCTGTTTTGTTTGGCTGTGTCTTTCTTAGTTCCTTTTCTAGAGAGTGGGCAGTTGTTGGCTTCTATTTTTTGTTCTTGTTTTTGTTTATACAGTTTGGCATTTTGGGATTGCCTGATTCTTCAGGTCTTGGTCTGGCATATATGACGCAAAGCAAAGCAAAACAAAACAAAAGGGAACTTAGCATCCTATTGTTCCTTGTGTCCTGAGGTCCCTAGCAGTCTTGAATTTACTCCACCTTCAGCCTTATGTTTGTTTTATATATAATATCCAGATTTTTTAGTTGACCTTCGGGTAAAATATAGGGAGAATACGTTGACTATATCTTCTCTGCCATAGTTACCCAGCAATATTTTTTAGCTAAATTACCTTTAGAAGCAGTGGAACTTTTTTTGGTGGGGGGGGCATCATTAGTTTAATTCTCTTAATGTATTTATTTCATTCATCTTATAAATGTGTCTTTACTTTTAGACAGATCCCAGGTATAGACAATGTGCTGGAATTATGTTATTGAGGAACAACCTAGTAGGAATATAAACATGCAAATGTGGGTATTACTATGCAGTATAAATTTTGTGCTCATTTATTCCACTGTAATACTACTTAGGACATTACCTAACTTTTTGCATTAGATTCAGTGATTCAGGGATTAGCATTTGATTTATTTACTTTTCATGGTCTATGTAGTGTTAAATAGAAACACGTTTTTTTTTTTCCTTTTTGTCTTTTTTCAGGACCGGCAATGGATCGCAACCCTTAGTGTCGTGCCTGTACCGGACCGGGACCGGCAACGGGATCACAACCCTCGGTGTTGCACCCGCACCTCGCTCAGCCAGTGAGCGGCCGGTCTCTATGTGGGGTCCGAACCCTCGTAGGGAGCGCAGCTGCACTCCCAAGTGGCGCACTGTAGCAGTGCGCCACCGGGCCGGCCCTCACTTTTTATAAATATACCTTCAAAACACTACAATTTCAAATTTTCACCCTTTCCTTTATGTTCTTCTTATACAATATTCATTTACGATAACATTTATCATTTTGCTTTAAAGAATCAGTTGTCTTTCAAAAATATTTGAAATTTTTCCGTTTTAAATTTATCCACATGTTTTTCTTCAGGTATGATCTCTCTTTAGCATAAAGAATTTTCCTTAGCATGACTTTTATTACTGGGCAGCCAGTGACATATTATTTCAGATTCTGTTATGTATCTATGCCTGATTTCCCTCTAAATTTGGAAGGATAATTTTGCTGAATATATAATATTGGTTGAAAGTTCTATCTTTTCCTTTGCCATTGGAGGGGTGCTTCCCCATTTACTTTTGGTTTTCACGAATTTTGTTTTGAAGGCAGTCACCATTTAAATCGTTTTTCCTGGGAAATTAATATGTCCTTATTTCTTTGATTTTTTTTTGCACTTATTTTATTAGTTTATATAACATTAAATGAAATAACTATAACAGATACACTTGTCCAAATTAGATTTGGGAATGAACAAAGGCTGGTCAGTATTCACCTTAAATCACAAAAGCAGGGGGGTATAATTATAAGAGAAACTAGCCTACCAGCGTACTAGAGTAAATAGCTAATTGTGAGAATTCTCCCTTCAAAAGCACTTTACCCCTCCCGTCAAAAATGTGCCACGCAGGCCGGCCCGGTGGCGCACTGGATAGTGCGCCGCTTGGGAAGCGTGGCGGCGCTCCCGCCCGAGGGTTCGGATCCCACATACAGACCGGTTCCCGCTCACTGGCTGAGCGAGGCGCGGGAGCAACACCGAGGGTTGCGGTCCCGTTGCCGGTCCCTGTCCGGTGCATGGGGCAACACTGGGGGTTGCGATCCGTTGCC
>NW_007739475.1:24874-35143 GCF_000696425.1 Galeopterus variegatus | reverse complement strand
CACTGAGGGTTGCGATCCGTTGCCAGACACGGAAAAAGACAAAAAAAAAAAAAAAAGAAAAATGTACCACGCAGAGATGGATTTGAATTTTTTGGTTTATATACATTTGTTCAGTTCACTAATGCACTTTATATTTTATATAGCTGTCCAATGTATAATTTGTTATTAAATATTTCAAAAACCGAACTACTTCTTTTACCACTGAAAATTATTCTCTTTATATAAGAAAATAACTTAATCAAAAAGAGCAAAAAAAAATTGTAAGCAATAAGTCTGCATGAAAAGCACCAAATAGAAAAAATGATTTCTTACTTAAATATGTAAGAATGCCTGCATAGATATATACCAATTAAAATAATTGAAACACTTTCACAAGCAAAATATCGAAAAAGTTTGTTGCTGCAACTTATAATGTGATCATTACGTTTCCTGGATGTGATAGTGTATAATAGCCAAAATATCCTGATAGTGATACTTACATTTACTACAGCAAATATTTTATATCTCATATAGTTATATAACATACAATACATTTTGCTTTGGCAAAATATGTTCTTTATGAAAAATTATTTATTTAAATATACTAAAATATCACAATCAATTAAGGAACATGTGATACATAGAATATAAATAAACATAACAAGAGTTTATGTATATATGTGTGTGTATATACAATATATGTTATAAATACTTTTATGAATTAAGCACCTCTCTTCTCTCTCCCTTTCTGTATCTCTCTCTCTATATATAAAGAACAAGATAGAGAGAAAAAAGGGAGGCTTAATTTATAATTTTGATATTCAAGTAATTATGAAATAATAGACTTTAAAAAATAGAGACAGTTGGGCTGCCTGGTTAGCTCTGGTGGTTAAAGCATGGTGTTATAAAACAAAAGTCACAAGTTCAAATGTGCATATCGGACAGCTGCCAAAAAAAATCAAACAGAATTAGTAATTTGCATCAAAGGATATAAGGAGAATAAATATAAATGGGCCATTAGTATATTAAATATGCTGAATACTTAGTTTAACAATTTTAAGTAACAGGATACCCTTTTTATCTTGATAACAGATTACTGATGGAGTATAAAATGGTACTGGGTTTTGAAAAGTGTTTTTTTCTTTTAGTTAAATTTTTAACTTACCTACGGGTTGACATATTAATTTTCCTTTAAGGACTCTCTGAGAAAGTTACACACGTGCACAAAAACTATTACGCACATATGGTACAAAAGGCTACTTTCGTGTATGCTACAAAAAGGAAAAAAAAGTCACTGTATTCATCACTTTGTATTGGTTAATTTAACTATGTAAATTTTACCTCAATTTTGAAAAAGTAAAAGGAGCAAAACAGCCGAACTGCTATTTTAAAAATAACTTATCTTATGTCTATTCTATTAATACAGTGTAGCTTTTACACTCGTTTCGCTATTAAATGTTTACAGAATATATCTGCAAGTCATGTCGCTAATAACAATAAAGCAAGTTGTAATTTATTTACAAACTTGTGTACAAAAATGTACATATATGTTTTGTTTAAACGCATGTGTATACTTGTGTACAAACTTCAGTGCTAATCATAACCACTTCTTTTTTACTTTTCTTTTTTTATTTCTTTCTATTTGCTATTATGCATAAATGTGGAGTACAACGTTGATTTTCAATAATTGTGTAGAATGTGTGGTGGTTAGATCAATATAGTTAGCTTATACAGCGTTACGATATGCAATAATTCTTTGTGTCTGTTGATCAATGAGACATATTTGCAAAACGTGCATCTGACAAGGGATTAATATTCAGAATATAAAAAGAGCAAAGACCACTTTACAGCAAAAAACAAATACCCAATTAAAAAATAGGCAAAGGAGCTAAATAGACAGTTGTCAGAGAAAGACATACAAATGACCCACAGGTATATGTAAAAATATTCATCATCACTATTCATCAGGGAAATGCAAATCAAAACCACTCTGAGATATCACCTTATAATCACTTCTTAAAAGGGGTATGCATTAGCAATTTTTGAAAATTTTACTTTCAGCATATGCCATATTTGTATGCAGTAAGTGATTTAAAGAGCCACATGATGACTTCTTATTAATAATTATTTTTTTTAAAAACCTATACAGCTTTTATTTCATAGTAGTACAGGATAGCTTAAGAAGGTAAGCCTATATAGAGATTTTTAACAACAGTTAAAATGGAAAAATTTTACAAAAAAAATAGAAAAAAAGATATGTGGAGAAATTAATTTAAATGAATTGTGAGCTATTGAAAAGAAGGTCAACTCTAGTTAGTGAAATCATTAAACAAGAATCTATAGGTACAATTGTCACAATAATGATCTTTTATTATTCCACTTCGATTAAATTTCAAATGTATTGTTAATTATCTTAAACATTAGAACCTCTGTTACCATAATATCAGAAAATAAAGATAATATTCAGGATTATAATAAACACTCAAGTTTTATCTGATAAGTATATAGAAAACATATGGCATAATTATGTAGACATTTTGTGCCATTTTTTATAATGTGTATTAAAAGTTTTGTAAGGACTGATATTCTTAGAAGAATATGTTTGTGTTTAACTTAATGTCATCTAAAAAATTCGATAAATTCTCTGAGAAATTTTAATATATGAACTACAGGTTCCTTTTAGTTTCCAAACACGATCATGCTCTTTCTTAAAAAATGTCGGTTTCATTTTTTCCTTTCAAATATTTACATAGTTTTTTTTTTTTTTTCTTGCATTATTCCCCTGGCTAGGAACTCTATAAAATGTTGACTGAACTGGTGATAATAGGCATCCTTTTATCATTCTTGATCTCAGTCGGAAGATTCTCAATATTTCACCACTAATCGTGTTATTCTTAATTCTCCGAGTTGTTTTTTTTTTAATAATAAGTGATTGATAAGTTTTGTCAAATAGTTTTTCTATCTATTGTGATGTGACACATTTTTATTCCTTTGGTTTTTTAAAGTTGTTTGATTTATGCTTGTTAAATCTACAATAATTCAGTCTTGGATTAAACCCAGATTGTTCATGTCATATGAACAGTGCTGTAAGACACATGATATTTAATGTGTCTTGGGAATCATTTCTCACAAAAAAGTTTTTTTTTGTTTTTTCTTTTTTTTCTTTTTGGCGGCTGGGTGGTATGGGGATCCAAACCCTTGACCTCGGTTTTCTAACACCATGCTCTAACCAACTGAGCTGACCAGCAAGCCCAGAGATAAGTTTTTTGGTTTGTTTGTTTGTTTGTTTTAGCTTTTAAGATAATAATAAATGTAAAAATATCACAGTAATTTTTATGATTGCTGTTTTCTATCAGAGATAAGTTTATCCTTCCATATATTGTCCCTAGTAGATTTGTGTAAAGTTTATATAGGTCTCATAGAACATTTTGGGAAGTGTTTGTACTCTTTGTATTCTGTAGAAGAACTCCTGCAAGACTGATTTCATTTCATTCTCAGTTGATTTTATGGAACTGTTTACGGCTTAGGGCACCAGGGCATGGAAATTATTTTTAGGAAGGATGTTGATTAGACAAAATTTACTTAGTTGATATCGAACTATTTTTATGTCCTAACGTTTTTTTTTTAATTATTATGTGTTTGTCTTTGAATTTCATCATTTTGTGTCATTTCAAATGAATTAAAATGAATTTGCTTATAGTATTATGTTTATGTCTCCAGAGTCTACAGTTAAAGATACTTTCTACATTCCTGGTATTGCTGATGGTAGCCTTCTTTTTTTCTTAACCAGTTGTGCCATGGGTTTATCTTTTTTGAACACTTGCAAAAATGAAAACCAACTGTCGAATTAGTTTATCTTCTCTGTAATTTTTTTCAAAGTTTCTTTTCTAGATCTTAATGTTACTGTTTTGGTTTTTGTTTGTGTGTTACTAAATTACTCTTATTTTTTTCATCTTCTTGAGGCTGATTATCAGATCTTAAATTCTCTAGATTTCCTCTCCTGCTTTGAAATGCTGTATATGTTCCTTTAGACATGTACTTTGGTATAATTTACATACATTTAATAACAAATTCTTGGAGATATAATTGACTTAAAATAATTCATATTTATTAAGCTAACAAGCATTGAAATTAACAAGTAAAAAGTTACTTTATTAACAAGTATTAAATTAACAAGTATTGAAATGTGTGTATATTTGTAGAACCATATTCACGATTAAGAAAATGTAAATATCTCTCCCACATGTCCAAGATTTCTTCTGTATCTTTTCATTTCCCCATTCTTATTTCTGCCTGTGTCCCCTCCCCTTTCCTATGAAATAAACATTCTTATGTCTTTGCATAGATACATAATTTCATTCTTCTTGGATAAACTTCAATAAATGAAATTGTATGATTGGTGTATCTTTAAGTTATTTTGGAAAATGTCAGTGTTTGGCAATATGCTTATACCATTGTGCTCCCAACCAGCACTATGTGAGACTTGTAATTGCTGTACATCCTTGCAGCACTTGCAGTGGTCAGTACTATTTTTCCCTTTATATATTTCATGTGTACAAAAGGATGACCGGTATTTTTAATTGCGGTTCTTCTAATAGGTATGCAGTGGTATCTCACTGTCCCTCTAAAGTACATGGGCATAATTAAGTCATTGTCCTTTCTTTCCCAGGCATCCCAATAAATGGAGAAAATGGATCACGGGTCTGATGCTAATTCTTTCAGTCTCATTCATATTTTGCATGTATGGTTCTTTTTAAATTGCAAACTGGCTCACCTGTATGAAATATTATGAAAGTAATTTGAAGCCAGCGAGCATTTAAATTTGCTTTTGAGAGGCAGTTAACGTGGAAGAAGTTTATCTCATAGCAGTCAGGAATTGAGAAGCTGGGTCTCAGGTTTTGTCAGGAATGTTCTCTTTCTAGTTCATATCGACATTTAGGTCTTAGCCCCTCCAAGATGTCAAATGGACCTCGGGGTTATTTTCTAGAACCTCTCTTCATTGGTGCACACTTAGGTGCAATCTCTGTCTTTTGGGATGGTGAAACTGCGGAAAGCCGTGCTCAACTGCTTAGTTTCTCAGCTCCAGTTTACTTCTTAGCATCTCAACTTCTCAGTCACCTCCGTTGAGTTAGCAAAAGCCTTGAAAGTAAAAGGGGTACCAAACTTGGGTCTCACCACCTGGGATTCTCTTCTAATTGAGACCCTGTGTTGTCAAATATTTATCTCCTTGGGTTTAAGGTGCCTTTCAACATATGTTTTTGCAGCTTCCAGCTTTCCCAGTATTTCTCGGTAGCATGGTTGGGCTGTAAATTCTCTCTGCCATTATTAAAAGCTATATCTCTACAAAGACTTCTCGTTTTGGTACTTTGTGTAAGGTCGCTGAGGAAGGAGACACTAGCCAGGTAAAGGAAGAAGAGAAGATTTTGTTACCATGCGACAAGCAGACCTGCCGGGCTCATCCGAAAAATGGCATCAGCGCCGAGAAACAGCAGGGTGTCATTTTTGTAGGGATAAGATTGGCATCCGGCCTAGCCTAGGAAGATGGTCACAGTTTTCTACTCCGGATGTAGCCTGCTCGTGGGAACAGATTTGGGGAGACAGAAACCTTGGGCTAGCGGGGGAAGCAGTTACAGTGCTACACTCCAGGGACACCTTGCTCGGCCTGCTACTTGAGGCCGAGAACTTGAAGAACAAAACAGTTTTATTTTATTTTTAATTGACAAATAAAAATTGCATGTAATCATGGGGTACAATGTAATGTTTTGATACATGTATACGTTGTGGAATGACCAAATCAGACTCATTAACATGCATCACCTCATATACTTATTGCTTCTTTGTCGTAAGAACATTTAAAATCTAAGCATTTCAAATTTAAAAAGAGAAAAATGCCTTTATGTTAGACTGTATGATAGGGCCATAGTGGAGGGCAGAAAACCATGTGGGTGACATCAAAATCAGTGAACTGTTGAGCTTATTTTGAAAGTGAGGAATATAGTGAACGAAAAGATCCAGTTTCCAGAAATACTTTTTTAAAACACAATGCTTCTTTTGTTTGTGATTTTATACTGGAGAAATGAAAAAAATGATTAGTTGTGACCTGGGCCAGATTAGATCTCAGTTATAATATTAACTTAAATTCAAGAAAATGATTCTGATGATTTTGAATGTGTCTGCCTCTCATTTACAGGGAAGCACACTTGTCGATAAATGTCCTCCTTTATGGAAATTTACATATGGATTATGGAAATAGCACAGTCTAATGTCAGGACTGGATTACAGGAGGGATATTCTTAGGTTCGAATCTTCTACTCTCTCCTTAAACTTGGGAAAATCTGATCGATTCTCTTACATTAGTGTCTTTTTTTTCAAACATGCAAAGCATAACTTAAGTGCTCCCATTCTATAGGATCTATATACCAAGTACATGACACAAACCTGAACATAAGGTATAGTATTCCAAAGAGATGCTAATATTTAAATGTGCAGCAAATTATAAACCCTACATTTTATACAGTGAGTCTTCAAAAAGTCATGGAAAGATTCAAAAAATCTTTTAATTCCATTTTTCCAAGAACCTTTCGATGTACCCTTGGATAAGCATTCCATTTTAAAATCCTCAGAAAAATGAAAACCCTCTCCATGGTTTAAAAGATGTATTGTTGAATAATATGCTGTAATAAAATTCTATATACCATCAAATTCATATATATTCATATGTATTCAAATTCAGTATGTCATCCTTTTAAAAAATTTTCATAAATTTAAAAAAAATTGATCAAAAAAACAAAAAAAAGGAAAGAAAATCCGGTAGGTAGGCTATCAGATACCCAAATACTCTTAAGCAATGGAATCATATGAGCTCAGATATAATATAAAGTGTAAGTGTCACAAGCCGCCACCATATCTTTAATTTCCCAGTAGAACATCTTCACCAATGTACCATACAGTTGGTACTTGAACACCAGTTGCAGGAATCCACAGTTTTCAGAACTGGCCTAATTAATCATTTCCCAACATGTTACTCTACATTAGCCCATTTCTTTAATTAAAGAATTTACAAGGCATGCTGAGTTACTGTTGGGATTTGACCTGGTTTCACATTGAATAGGATTGCGTATGCTTCAAAGTGGGAAGAATTATTTGCCTTATAAAACCCAAATCTTCCATTAATAAATGTTGTTCACCATTCCAGTTATTCATATCTCCATGAATTCCTCTCAATAATTTCCTGTAGTTTGCTGTGTGATGATCTCGCCAAGCTTTCATTAAAGTTTTACCTAAGAGTTGGATAAACTTTGATGTAGTTGTAAATTGTAATTTTAATAAATTAATGTAATTATTTGTTGCTGGTATTTGTAATTACAGTTACAATTTGATTTTTAACCACTTAACCAGTAATCTTGCTATATTCACTGATTTATTCTAGTATGTGACATATAGATTGATGTTAGCCTAGAAATATACACATTCAATATGTGAATAAGGGCAGTTTCATTTCTTCCTTTACAATCTTTATGTATTTCTTTTTCTTTTTCTTGTATTAATGCCCTAAATACACATTAAATGGAACTGGTGATAGTAGGAATCCTTTCCTCATTCCTGGTCACAGAAGAAGATGTGCCTATTTAATCACAGGTTATGATACTTGCTGCAGCTTTATGGTTTTTCTGTAATTTTAAGTGGGAGATAAGTTGTGTTAATGATTTGCATCTATTCAATTCTGGGATAAAACCCAAGGTTTTCATGGTGTATCAGACTTGATATAACTTCGGATTCAGTTTGTTAAACTAACTTTTTTGTTTTCATTTGATCATGAAAGATATAACCCTATCATTTTCCTTTTATGTAGTCAGTTCAGTGTAAAGTTAAAACATTTGGAGGCGTTGCCTGCTGTTTCTATTCTCTGCAGCGTCTTGTGTAAGATTAGTGTCATGTATTTGTCAACTGTAGGGGAAAATTCACCAATTCAATCACCAGAGCATGGGATTCACTTAGAGGAAGGTTTTCCATCATAGGTGCAATTATTTTACAAAGTTAAGACTATGCAGACCTTCTCAGTTTTATTTTTCATTCAGGTGTGTTTACTTGGATTTCTACGTTTAATAGAATTTCAAATTTATTGGCATGTAAATACTTCTATTTTGTCTGTTTCGTGATTCTGTACTGATATATTTTGTATAAATAATGTGTTTCTTCCGTTTTTGATAAATCGATTATTTAATCTTCCTAAAATGTACTCTATCTCTAGTTACCCTCCTTTCCTGGAAGCCTACTTTGTTTAGCATTACTGTACCAATTCCAGTTTTCTTATGCTTAATGTCACATGGTGTTTTACCGTCTGTACCGTTACTTTCAACCTTACTGTGCCTTTCCATATAAATTGCCTGTCGTTTTGCATATAATTGGGACTTATTTTTCCTACTCGGAAAATCTCTTCATTTTAATTGGAATATTTAGACTTTTACAAAATTCACCTTTATATTAATGTTGTTTGGTTTAAATTGGCCATTTGGCCAGTCGTTTTATTTATGTATTTTTTTCATCACGTTTTCTTTCTCTCTTCCTACTTCCATGTCTAATTTTTGGATAATTGAAATTTTTTATTTTTCAATTTAAATACCTTCATTGGATTTTTATTTGAGGCAGTTTAAAAATACACCCACTCTTTTTTTTGCCACATCCTTCTTTCAAGAGTAGGGTTTATGGCGCCTTGTCTGGACACTGGAGAAAGGTTAGTGCATCTGGTCACCCATACAATGCTGGCAGTTGTGACATAACACAAATTCCTGGGCTGAAATTCTATCACCCGCCATTACCAACTGCCACCAGCGGAGGGCGCCGTCGTGGCCCTCGCGCCGGGTGCGCTTTGCGGATTCCGGAGATTCTCAGTTCCCATCACGGGTCACTTCCAGCAGCCAGAAGGACTTCAGGTAACAACGCAAAGTACAGGTTGTCCCGCCGCAAATTGTCTCAGGTTTGTTTATGTGGCCTTGTCCTATTTAACTTTCAGTTTGAAAGGAAAATGTTACCTCATGTAGAATTCTGTGCTGACGGTTTTATTTTTTCTTTCAGCGTTGGAAAGATTCTGCTCCGTTTTCTCCGGTTCTCCATGGATTCTGTCTAGAAGGAAACCGTCTTTCCAATCGTCCCTCTGGGATAGGTAACGTATCATTATTTCTCAGACGTTTTCACTTGGTATACATTTGTTAACTTCACTGATACTCTGTATATTTCATACAGATGCTTAACATAGTTTCATAAAAAAAAAAAAAACCTTCAAAAATTCCAATACCGATGGTTTCAATCTAAGTATTCCATTTATGTAAATGAAAATAAAACATGTCTTGACTGACAATCACTACAAAACACAGCAAAAGTAAAGGAAAAGCTCCCATGGAGAAACATCTAATTTTTATTTAAGTATATAAACATCTACAAATTATATACAAAATAAAACAATTTAAGCACCTTCCCAAGAAAAACCTAAAAGTTGTGTTTATGATTGCTCATGTGTTGCTGATATTGACATGCATGAGAAAATATGTGGGTAGGAATGAACACTTTTTCTAAAGAATAATGAAGTGGCACTTGTATTACCTATAGCAAAATATTTGCTTTGTCGAATCGTATTCTGTATCTGAAACAGATTTTTTTTTTTTTTTTTTTGTCTTTTTCGTGACTGGTAAGGGGATCACAACCTTTGGTGTGGTGTCGCCTGAACCGCGCTCAGCCAGTAAGCGCACCGGCAATTCCTATATGGGATCCGAACCCGCGGCAGGAGTGTCGCTGCGCTCCCAGCATCGCACTCTCCCGAGTGCGCCAGGGGGCCAGCTCGAAACAGATTAAATATAGCACACATAGGAGTTGATTCAGTAACAGGCAAAAATATCAAACATGGGTGAAAGTGAGAAGACCATACGCACAAGTTTAATATATAAAGTGTTTGGCGTTTAAAATAATTTTGAATTATGAACTAAAAGTGTAATAATAAAATACATTAAATAATTTACACAAAATAAGCATGCATTTTAATTAACTCTATTAAAATATGCTTAATAATTAGTACAAACTAAATAAATTACAAGATGTTTCTTTATCTTCATAACAGATTATCAAGGGAGTATAAAATAGTACTGTTGTGGGCCGGCCTGGTGGCACACTGCTACAGTGCTCCGCTAGGGAAGCGTGGTGGCGCTCCCGCCGAGGGTTCGGATCCCACATACAGCATGGCCGCTCACTGGCTGAGCGAGGTGCGGGCGCAACACCGAGGGTTGCGATCCCGTTGCC
>NW_007739475.1:3131-23449 GCF_000696425.1 Galeopterus variegatus | reverse complement strand
TCTGAAAAATGTGTTTTGTTTAACTGTATGGTATTCATCAATCTTGATAAATTCACTTATTAATTCTACTGCATTATCTAGAAGTTGCTTTTAGATTCTCTGCAGGCATAATTATGCAGTGGATAATGGCGGGGCTCATTTCATTGTTTTTAAACTTCATGCTTTTTTTCTTTCTTTTGTTGCATGATTTCCCTGACTAAATAGAACTGGTGGTGGTAGACATTCTTGTCTCTATTTTGATTTTCAATATTTCACCACTTATTATATGTGCTGTAGTTTTCTAGTTTTTTGGGGCGTTAGGAAAAAAAATCGTCATATGTAGGTGATAAATTATATCGAATGGCTTTTCTGTATCTGCTGTCATGGTGACCTGATTTTCCTTGTTTGTCAAAAATGTTTGATTTGAAAGTGTGAAACCAAAAAGAACAGGCTTCCTGTATTAAATCCAACTTGTTCATGGTGCATTGTAGTTGTTGTGTCTTCGGATTCCGTTTGTTAGACAAAAAGTTTTAATTCCACTTAAATTCTGATGTTTGTTATGAGGAATACAGACCTTTGATNATTCTGCTATTTTTTATGATGTGTATGAAAAATGTTTTAAGAATTCCTATTCTCTGAAAAAATGTGTTTTGTTTAACTGTATGGTATTCATCAATCTTGATAAAGTCACTCATTAATTCTACTGCATTATCTAGAAGTTGCTTTTAGATTCTCTGCAGGCATAATTATGCAGTGGATAATGGCGGGGCTCATTTCATTGTTTCTATACTTTGCGCCTTTTTTCTTTCTTTTGTTGCATGATTTCCCTGACTAAATAGAACTGGTGGTAGTAGACATTCTTGTCTCTATTTTGATTTTCAATATTTCACCACTTATTATATGTGCTGTAGTTTTCTAGGTTTTTGGGGGGTTAGGAAAAAAAATCCTCATATGTAGGTGATAAATTATAACGAATGGCTTTTCTGTATCTGCTGTCACGGTGACCTGATTTTCTTTGTTTGTCAAAAATGTTTGATTTGAAAGTGTTAAACCAACAAGAACTGCCTTCCTGAATTAAATCCAATTTGTTCATGGTGCATTGTAGTTGTTTTGTCTTCGAATTCCGTTTGTTTAACATAAAGTTTTAATTCCACTTAAATTTTGATGTTTGTTATGAGGAATACAGAACTTTGATTTTTTTCAACTGATGTCCTTATCAGTTTGGTGTCAATTTTAAAGGGTCCTATAAAACATTTTGGGCAGTTTTTGCTGTTTCTCTCCGACTAAGAGGTTGTGCAATATTGGCTTTTATTTAATTCTCAATTATATGGGAAAAATCATGAATTCAGTCTACAAGACATCAAATTCATTTATAAGAAAGTTTCCCCATACAACTGCAGTTTATAGAATAATAAATCCTTGAGATTTCCTAGTTTAACTATTTTTGCTAATTTTTATTTCATCATTTCTTGAATTTTAAATTTATTGGCCCAAATTTTCTCAGAACGTAATGCACATGTGTTCATTATCCTAATGATGATCTCGTCCACCTTCCTGCTCTTGATAATGTGCTTCTTCTTTTTTATTCCTTTGATCAGTGTTGCCAGGGATTTTTCACATTTTTCTCCTTTCACAAAAAAAGACAACTCTTGGATTTGACTTTTTTTGTTTGTTTTTCGTTTCATTAACTGATGTTAACTTTAATTTTTCATGCTTAAAATTTTGGTTTAAATTCCTGTTTTAGTTTTCAATTTTATGCAAAAATATTTTTAAATCTTAAATTTTCCAGATTAGACCTTTTACATTAATGCTCTATATTTTCCCTTAGACATGTATTTTGGTATATACCATACAGTTTTTAAGAGCTTAATTGGGGGATAATTGGTTTTAAATAAACTGCACCATTGAAAATAAACACTATATATTTTGGTGTGTGTGAGAGGGAGAGAAACCATCACCACAGTTAAGATGATGAGCATATTTATCCCGCTCCCCAGATTTCCTGGTGTAATTTTGGATTTTCCCCTCGTAATTCTGCCCAAGCCCCCCCTATTTTGCCATGCTATGCACATTCTTGTTTGAGTCTTTAAATGGCCCAAGCCCCCCCTACTTTGCCATGCTATGCACATTCTTGTATGAGTCTTTAAATGCATGTGTAATTGCATTTTTTCTTGGATAAACTTCAAGAAGTGGAATGGCTGAGTCATATGAGATGTGGTATTTCACAGGTATTTATGGTCAGTGTTTTTAATTGTAGCTCCCCTAATATGTGTGCAGTGATATCTCGCTGTCACTCTAAATTGTACAGGTGTACATGAGTCATTATTTTTTCTGTCACAGTTATCCCCAATAAATGGAGAAAATGGATGACAATCTTATGCTCATCCTTTCCCCACATTTACACTTTTGCATGTATGTATTTTTTAATCGTACGCTTTATTTTCTGTGTGAAATACAATAGATATAATCAGAACTCCGAATTGATTTTTCTTCTTTTACTGAGCATTTTCTTTTGCTTCTGAGAGGCAGTTAGCATGCAGAAAGTTAATCTCATACTTCATCTCAGGGAATTAGTTCTTTTGAATCTGTATCTCAGGTTTTGTGAGGTGTTTTCTGTTTCTGGTTGGTATTGACATTTAGGGCATAGTCCCTCAGGGATGCCAAATGAACCGTTGGGTTGTCTTCCAGAACCTTTCTCTTTGGTTCACCGTTAGAGCTTTTGAGACTGCTGAAAGCTCTGTTCAACTGTTTAGTTTCTAAACTACAACATTTTGCGTAGCATCTTGCCTTCGTAATCACCTCCTTTGAGTTAGCATATATTTTAAGGAAAAACGAGTTACCAAACTTGGATGTCATCCCTTGGGCTTCTCTTCTGAGATCTTGTCTCTTCAAATGATTGCTTCCTTGAGTTTGTAGCGCCTTCAAATAATATCTCTAATCTCTTCAAGTTTTCCTAGTTTTTCTCAGTAGAATGGTTAGCCTGGTAGACATTTAGTTGGTTTTCTTCTCGTACCGAATTAACCTAATCTTTATAGCAGTAAGGTAAATTTTCTGAAGAGTGGATCTCTTCTGTCTTTTTCTACTAAATGTACTGCACTTAAATTTTTTCATTGATTGCCTAAATGTTTCTCCAGTTGCCAACATGTCCCACGTATGGATCATGCGGTGGGGGTACATTATTGAGGTATAGCATAGTATAAAACAGACAAGTAAATTTGGAACATATTATATGGTATAAGTTTTGGCTAATTTTTAAGCTTCATTAGTAACCAAAATGTTACATCTACCTTTTTGTGTTGTGAGTTAGGTTTTCTGGTTGCAATAAAGTTTGGCAAATGAATCCTTTACTTGTCTTGGTCTCCTTACAGTTAAGAAAGTAGCGGTTTATGTAAATGCAACCTCTTAACTGGAAAATTCCCTTTATCCCCCCTTTTCTTAGTGGTCTTTTTGTCTTATGCTTTGTTTAAATGTCTTGTGGAAATTTTTCATTCATTTTTAAATGAGGAACTTGAATGTTCAGTTATATGTGTAGATCTTAATCTAACATTTCAATGAATTTTATAAATCATATTTTATATATGAAATATTACTTAACATTATTGCTTAGCAAAACTAGTTGTCTTTTTAATGTTCTAATTTTTCATTTGAATTTTTTTGACATATCTTTATGTGGTATAATATGGTTTAATTTTTACATGTTAAAAATTTTCCCAATTTCTGTCTGTTGTTGATTTGTAATTTCAGTGTGTTGTGCTAGAGAACATACTTTGTTGCATTTCGGTACTTTTACTCTGTTGAGGTTTGTTCTACGGCCTAGTGTGAGGTCTACGCTGGAAATGTTCCATGTACACATGCAAAGGATGTGTATTCTGCGATTGTTGGATGGAGTATTATACGGGTGTCTTTTGAGCCTTCTTATTTCATGATGTTGTTCACATCTAGCATATAATTGTTGATTTTTTGCCTGATTCTGCGCCTGCATGTTCTGTTCTGCCACTCCAGCTTTCTCAGAGTTGTTCGTTGTATGGTGCTTCTTCCCTTCTTTTATTTTCAGCATATTTGCAACTTTGAATATAATGTGTCCCATGTAGACATCATAGAGTTATATCTTCTTTTATTTAGTCTAACAATCTTTGCCTTTGCTGGGATTGCTTAATCCTTTCACATTTAATATTGTGCTTGATATGGTTGGATTTATGTCTGACTTTATTTTCATTTTGTTTTCTTTATGTCTTATGACTATTTTTTCCTTGTTCTCCGCATTTACTTCCTTTTATTAAGTAGACTTTTTCTGTGTACCATTTTAATTTCTTTAATAATTTTCATCATACTTTCAGGTTATTATCTTAATGGTTTCTCTGTATTTTACAGTATACATTTTATCAAAATTTACTTCGGATTTACACTTTTTTAAAAATTTGAACATTTAGTTTTACATATTTGTGGGGTTCAGCGTGTTGATTGAATACATGCATGTACTGCCCAATGATTCACTTAGGACAGAGAGCATAGTTTTGTACTCATTAGTCCACCACTTCTCAGATTTACACGAAATTAATCTATACATCCATTCTATACATCCACCCAGTAGGATCTTTCTATACCCAGTTTGTTGGGGGGTTTTGTCATAATGGGATATTGAATTTTATAAAATACATTTTCTGCGTTAGTTGAGATGATCATTTGCTTTTTGTTCTTCGTTCTGTTGCTGTAATGTATCAAGTCTGTTGATTTGTATTTGTTGAACCCCTCTTTTGTTTTTTAACAGAAGCATAATTGATTATACATATTTTGGGAGTACAATCCCACTTCTGGGAATATACCCAAAGGAATGGAAATCATCATGTTGAAGGGATACCTACAGTCCCATTTTCATCACAGCTTTATTTACAATAGCCAAAATGTGGAACCAACCTAAATGTTGAACCATTCTTGCATCTCTGGGATAAATCCTAAAACAGACAAGAATAAAAACAGGAAAAGGAAACTATAGGCCAATATACCGATGAACAAAGATGCAAAAATTTTCAACAAAACACTAGCAAACTGAATCAAGCAGCCGTTTAAAAAGATCACTGGCCACGTATTTTCACATCTTTTCTTTGTGTGTGTGTTCTTCATTTTTTCTTGTAATTTTTAATTTCCATGAAGTGTCGTTTCACTTTAGTCTGAGGAACTTGCTACAGGATTACTTGCATTACAGGTTATCCAGCAGCAAATTGTCTCAGGTTTGATTGTGTGCATGTTTCTTATGTCACTCTGAGTTTGGAAAGATAATTTTCTGGATATAGTATTCTGAGTGGACAATCTTATTTTTTCTTTAGCAATGGAAAGATGCTGGTCCATTTTTCTCCAGCTCTCCTTGGATACTCTTGAGAAAGCAGCCATTATTTACATCATTCTTCCCAGATAGGAAGGCAATTCATTTGTATTTCTCTGGCACATTGAGTTTTATTATTTGTCTTTAGCTGCTTAAGTATGATCTACCACATGCATTTCTATTTTGATATTTTTGGATCTACTAATCTTGTTTCTGTACTTAGAACATACTTTTGAAAAGTTGGGGATTTTTGACCTCTTTTCTACAAATCATATGCATTTTTTTTTTCCAGATCCATTACTCTTCGTACTTATATTGGACTCTGATTAAGTATATGTTTGATGATTGAATATCATCTAACAGGTTGCTATAGGTTGCTGTACTTTCCCACAGTCAATGGGCACTGCAAGACCTCTGTTATTTCCACTCCTCTCTTAGCCTCACATCCACTTTCTGCTATGCCTTGATGAGTCTTGTGCACATGTTCACCCCAAGCCTGAACAAGGACCTATTGTTAACTTACAAACAGACTTCTGCCTTTGTCCTGAGAACAGCTCCCTCATGTAGAGTGTCGTACTAGGTAAATCTCAGCTGCACAGCAGCCTTGACTTTTAATCTCTGTTTCATCAGCTTAACAGCTCTGCCGTGCACTACCTGCTGTAGGTGAATTTGCCTCATCTAGAGGGCCTGGGGGAACATAAATCTCTCACATTGACAATACCTTGTGTCGGTGAGGAACTCTCATACATAGTTTGTGGAAAGAGAAATTGGAGCCAGGACTCTGGCACAATTTTGGCAGATTCTATTAAGCAGAGTAGACACATACAATACGACTCAGTAATTCTACTCTGACTTTCATAGTTATCCTAAAAATGCACCTCTGTGCCAAAACGTGTATAGAAACAGTAATACTTAGTAGCTGGACAAAACCTAAAAGTTCACCATTTCTAAGAATGGGTAACATAAGTGATATCACACAATGTAATGCCATTCCCCAATGAATGTGGACGGACTTATTCTACATACAAACTGTTGTTGTGACGTGATCCCTGCCAGTGCATCCTGCACTGATTGGAGCAGGGTCTCAGGTCAAGTTGGGAAGGCTAAGCACATTCCTTGGCTCTTTATTGTCATCAGTATTTCCAATAACACCCCTCTTTTTGATTCCACCTGGCTATTCTGGCGATTTGGGCAGAATTCTTCTTGGATCCTGGGGAGAAAGGAGCCTGGAGGGGCAAAACTATGTTGCTATTCTGTGTGTTGAGAAATACCAGGACTAGGTCACCTTCTTTTGTAGGGTGGATCGTCATCAAATGCCTGCTGCTCTGTTATTCCTTCACTTTGCCCTCCACTTAGAAGCCTGCCCTCTTCTGACCACTGTTCAGTATCTTTTATTCCTTCACTTTTGCCTCCACTTAGAAGCCTGCCCTCTTCTGACCACTGTTCAGTACCTTTTTAGTTGTGTTTTGAATTATTTCCAGGGTTTTTGGCTGTATCTAGTGGAAAGGAGCAAGGAGTGACAAGTATCCACTATTTTGTGCAGAGAATAAATTCAGTCTAATTTTCTTGAGTTTTACCAGGATTCAGAATGATGAGTATTTCAGGTTTCTTAATGTCAGATATACTCCATCATATGGGTCTATCACATTCTGTTTGTCCACTCATCAATTGACAGACATTTGGGTTGTTTTTACTTTTTGCTGTTATGAGTAATGGTGCTATGAACAATCGGATATAATTTTTGCATGGACATATGTTTTTAGTTGTCTGGAGTGGACAGGTGAGGTTGGAAATTCTGGGTCATATACTAACTGTTTGTCTAACTTGTTGAAGAATTGTCAAACTGTAGAGCGATATATGAGGGTTTCAATTTCTCCTCACCAATACTTGTTATCTGTCTTTTTGGTTATACTTATTCTTTTGGATGTGAAGTAGTATAACATTGTGGGCTTGATTTTCATTTCCTAAGGACTAATGATGTTTGACGACTTTTCATGTGATCATTGACCATTTGTGTATCTTCTTTGGAGAAACTCCTATTGCAATTCTCTGCCAATTTAGAAAAATTGGATTGTCCTTTTGTTACTGAGAAAGATCTTTTCATATTCTGTATACAGATCCCTTATCAGGTATATGATTTTTAAAGATTTTGTCTCATTCTGTGAATTGTCTTTTCATTTTCTTAATGATGTTGTTTGAAACAAAAACATTTTCAGTTTTGATGAATTACAACTTATCAGTCTTTTATTGCGTCTGCTTTGCTGTCATAATTAAGAAATTACTGCATAAGATAAGGTAACATGCGTTAATTCCTGTACTTTGTTCCAGGAGCCTTTTGGTTGTAACAGCTACATTAAGATCTATGATCCACCTGAGTTCTTTTTTCTGTGTGATGTGAGGTAAGGGTCCAACTTCTTTCTTTTGCATGTAGATATCCAGTTGTCCCAGTACCACTTGTTGAAAACATTCTTTTCCCATTGGTGTATTTCCAACATAAAATTATTTATTCTTGCAATCTATAAATATGGCTAATTCTCATTTATTTAAATCTTTAATCATTTCTTTCTACATTGTTTTAAGATTTTTGATTTATAAGTCTTGTATTTGTTTAATTGAGTATATTACTAACTAATTAATATCTTGTGACATAAACAATTGTTTTTCTTAATTTCCGTTTTGGGTTATTCATTGACTGTAAAGAAATAAAATTGATTTTGTGTATTTCCTCGTATTCTGCAACCTTGGTGAAATTGACTATTAGTTCTAACTTTTAGTTGATTTCTTAGAATTTTTTATATAGTTTAATGTTATGTGCCAATGGAGATAGTTTTGCTTCTTTCTTTCCAATCCGTATACCTTATGTGTGTGTTTCAGGCTAACGCATATTGAATTAAATTGGTCAGAGTGGACATATTTACCTTGTTCTTGATAATAGGTGGAAATCATACCATCTGTCATTAAGTATGATGTTAGCTGTAGGTTTTTTGTTGATGCATTTTTTCAGGTTAAGGGAGTTCTCTTTTATTCCTAGTTTGTTGTCTCTTATGAAAGTGTGTTGGATACTGTCATGTGTTTTCTCTGCATATCTTGAAATGATGGTATGATTTTTTTAATCTGTTAATATGGTGTTTTACAATGATTGATTTTTGGATATTGAAGCTATCTTGTATTCTTAGCATAAATCCTACTTGGTCATAGTGTATAATCCTTTCGTATGTTGCTGGATATAGTTTGCTCTTATACTGTCTAGGATTTTTGCACCTGTATTCATAAGAGATACTGGTCTATACTTTTCTTGTGATGTCTTTGTCTGGTTTTGGTATCAGGGTAATACTGGCAATATAGAATGAGTTGGGAAGTGTTCTCTCCTCTTAAATTTTCTGGAACAATTTGTGAAGAATTGCTGTTAGTTATTGTTTAAGTGTTCTATAAAATTTTCCAGTGAAGCCATTTGGGTATGGGCTTTACTTCATGGGAAGAAATTAC
Source organism: Galeopterus variegatus (assembly GCF_000696425.1). NCBI lineage: Eukaryota > Metazoa > Chordata > Mammalia > Dermoptera > Cynocephalidae > Galeopterus > Galeopterus variegatus. The sequence goes on along the minus strand of NW_007739475.1, from coordinate 14,664 downwards.
TTTCAACTTACTAATTTAATATCTTCACTTGTTGTAGGTCGATCCAGAATTTATTTTTTTCTTTTTCTTTTTCTTTTTTTTTTTCCATAGTTGATTAGTTCATGCCATTCTAGCAATTGGTCCATTTTATGTAAGTTATCTAATTTTTAGTATGTACTTGTTTATAGTAATCTCTTATTAGCCTTCTATTTATTTGTGCAAATTTGAGAGTGATGTCCTTTGTTTAATCCCTGATCTTAGTTATTTTAGCTTTTTTTTCCAGCATTTTTTCTTTGCATTTAATGTCGGAACTTTTCATTGGATGCATGCTGAGGTTCAATCAATATATTTGAAATAGGAATTATTGAAGTATAATTGACATACTAAAATAAGTGCAATTGTTATATGTGCAATGCGATACAATTTATAATATGCCTACACTCATGAAATTATCAGCACAATCCGAACAATAAACATAACTGTTATCTGCCAAATTTCTCTATGAACTTGTGTAATCACCCCTCCTGACCCTCTCTTTTTAAATTCAGTGTTATTGTTAATATAGTTAGTTTTAAAGTAGAGCATCTTGCCTTTTGTTTTCTGTTTTCGCCATCACTTTTTATTTTTCTGTTCTTTTTATACCTACTGTTGTGTTGGTTAATTTTTTTAATTATTCGATTTGAATTCCTCTTTTGGATTTTTACCTGTGGTGGTTTAAAAACATGCCCACACATTCTTTGACATACATTCCACCAAGAGAGGGGGTTTGGGGACGGCCATTAGCTCAGTGGGCTAGAGTGGAGCCCTGTAACACCAAGGACATGGGTCCAGATCGCAGTACCCACAAAAACCAAACCAAACCAACCAACCAAACAAACAAACAAAAGTCATGAGAAGAGAAAGGAGATGGAGCTATGGCCCCTGCTTGGATTCTGGATAAAGCTTAGTGACTCTCAAGACCAATAATACAGGGACGCAGTTGTGATGCTACACAAATTCTTAGACTGAAGTTCCAGCCCACTGCCATTACCAACTGCTGTCAGCAGAGGGCGTAATCTCAATCTTCCTGCCCAGGGTTTTTCTGGCATATCAGATAATCTCGGCTTTCATCACGTGCCACTTCCTGCAGCCTGTAGAACGTCCTGTAGCAACAGAAATAACTGACAATTCAGTGACAGACTGTCTCAGGTTTGTGAATGTGGACACGTCTTATTTCTTAGTTTGGAAAGAAAATGTTGCTGGATATAGAATTCTGTGGACAGTTTCATTTGTTCATCAGCACTGGAAATATTGTGATCATCTTTTCTGGTACTCCATGGACTCTGTCGGGAAGGCAGCCATCTTTAAATCATCATTCCTGGACAGGTGATGTATCTTTAGTTCTCAGAGGGTTTCCATTTAGGTTGAATTGCTATTGCCTCTCCTGACCTGCTCCATTAAAAGACAATGTTACTATTAATATAGTTTGTTTTACAGTTGACCATCGTGCTGTTTTCCATTTTTCCCATCACTTTTTTCTGTACTCTTTTTGTACCTACTTTTGTGTTTATTGGATTTTTTATTATTAAATTTAAAATGCTCTTTTAGATTTTTATGTGGCACCTTAAACTTTTAAAATTTCAATAGCTATTTTCAATAGCATTTCAATTCAAATTTTGTCATTTGCGTAAATAAAAGGATAATTTATTTGATTGAAAATAGCAACAAAACAAAAGAAAACAAAACTGCACACAGAGAAAAAAACAAAAGCTAAAAGTCCCATTTTTTATTTCTCATTAAAATACATTAGAAAATCTGCATAGATTATATGTAGACACATTAAAAGAATGTTAGCACATTTAAGAGCCCATATTAAAGTCAATCGTTATAATTGGTGATCTGGTGTTAATTTTGACCAGTATGAGAAACTGTAAGATAACACAACACTGTGTTACCCATAGCAAAATAATTTAAATTAGTTTAATTATATAATATATAATAACTTTATGCTTTGGAAAACATGTTCTGCTAGTGAAATGATTTATGTAAACAGAGTGCATATCAGAATCAATTCAGTAACAAGGAATGTATAAAATGTATGTGAAAGTAACAATTTATGCATATATTTATATGCATAGTATGTAATAATTTTAGTTTTCATATAATTATAAAATGACAAACTCTAAGAAATAATATTAGTAAAATTCATATATAATATACTTAATAATAAGTATTAGCTGGCTATTAGTATTAAAATCCTTAATAATTATTGTAAATTAAATAACAAGATACCACATTGTTATCCATTGATACCAGATTTTGGAGAGAGCATAAATAGAATTGTTTTTGGAAATAATTCGGTATTTTTAATGAATATTTAAATTCACCTATCCTATTCTGTTGGGCCTTTAAAAAAACTAACACCACCTTAAAGTGACATTAGAAGTGGATTAACGTGGCAGCCTAAGACTGCCCTGGGAGAAAGCGGGAACCTTGCCTTAGCCTTTATTGTCCACACTTGTGAACACTGCATAATTGCAATAGCTAGGTATTGATACAGGATGCGTGCCCTTAACCCTTAAGCCGATTGGAGGATGTAAAAAACCTGCCTTTGCCATTTACCTTTAAAAGCCAATACTTGTGTGTTAATAAAAGGAACTGCTTGAAAGAACCCCCACCGCGCCTGTGTGTCCTTTAACTGGGCTGGTTTGGGGCCGGTGGTGTGCTCACCTCTCTTCATGGCTCTCTTCCCCTGTCTCCTTCAAAAGGGGACCGGAGGGAACGAGAAATCCCGGGCCGTTCGCTCGCCCACTGAAAGGAACGAGGCTAGGGCTGTATGGGTCGGCTGCTGGAGGCGGACCCGACAGAGTGGTGCCCTGCACCCCGTCGTAGTTGCCTTTCTATGACTGTATTTGACAGAACTTTTCAAAAGCATATAAAAATATTGATATAAAAAGGGAAAAGTGCTATTTTAAATAAAATAAGCTGGGTTCATACAATAAGTACTATGCAGATTTTACACCCAATCACGTAATCCTTTAATAATTATAGAACATATCTTCCTGATATATTGTTGGTGAAAAAACAAGCAAACTGTAATTTATTCACGTGTGTTTCCATGTACATAAATGTATTATTTATGTATGTGTATAGTGATATGTATATGTGTTAAATTTTACACTTCACTGCCAATCATGATTGCTCCTGTGAAAGATTATGAATCTGTTATTTTTGGAAATCTGACATTGAGTGAACATTTTATTTGTAATTAATAAAGGAAAATCAAATGTTTACATGACAGCATGTTACCAATGATTATCTTGGACGATTTTATTTTTAATGACTACATTACAGTACAGGTAAGAAGTTATGCTTAAAGCCAGAGTTGGAAGAGAGGTATAAAAGGAAAAAAAATAAGAAAAATATTGAAAATTTATGTGGAGAAATAATTTAATTTAGTTGTGATTGATTTATAAGAAGCTGACCTCTAATTAGTCATTGAAATCATTAAACTGGAGGCAATAAGAGAAATTGTCACAAAGAATGATCTGTTTGTTGTTCCGCTAGGATTAAATGTCAAGTGCAACGTAGAGTTTACCTAATATTTGTGAGCCACTGATGTCATGATATCAGAAAAATGACAGTAATTAGGGTTAAAATATTTTCAATTTTTATCTATAGTATATGAAAAAAGAATTAAAATATAGCCTTGTTGTGCAGGGTTTTCATGCCATTTCTTATGACATCTGTAAAATAGTGAGATTTGCTGTTCTCAGAAAAGTGTGTTTAAATTTAACTGTATGAAATCCAGCATTTTTGGTGGGTGCAGTTATTAATTCTAATTTATTACCTGTAAATGGATTTTAGATATTCTAGAAACATAAACATAAAATCTGTGAACGAAAGTGGGTTCATTTCTTCCTTTCCAGTCATTACGCATTTTTTTCCTGCATTTTTGCCCTGGCTGTGACCTGTGTAAAATGCTGAATGGATGGAAATAGTAGACACCCTTGTCTCAATCCTGATCTCAGGGTCAGGTTTTCAGGATTGCATCACTAATTATGATATTTGCTGAACTTTTCTGAGTTTTTTCTTTTAACCACAACTAGATGGTAAATTTATCAAGTGCTTTCTGTGTATTTGTTGTGATCATGACATGATTTTGTCCTTTGTTTACTTAAAGAGACTCAGTATGTTAAACCAATAACAGTCCGTTGGATTAAACCCAATTCGTGCATGGGGTATTATTATTGAAAGTGTCTTTGGATTCCATTTGTCGGACATAAGAATTTTTTTTTTTTAAATTTTGTCATGATGCATATTAGCCAGTGATTTTCTTTTATACTAGTATCCTTATTAGTTAAGTGTAAAGTTTATAATTATGTTACTAACATTCTGTGGAGTGTTTTTACTGTTTTAAATCTGCGGAGATTTTGTGCACGTTTGGTATTCTTTTTTTCTGAACTGTATGGCAAAGTTCACAAAATCAGGCATTAGGCTGTTGAAACTTTGTAGGAAGGATTTTCACTGTGGGCTTCAATTAATACATATCAGTATCATTCCGACTTTCTGAATTTCTTACTTTGTTAAGATGTATATTTTTTTGAAATTTTGTCACTTTGTATAACTTCATATATTATATAAGCATCACCAGCATCTTTAATGATGATTTCTCTACATTTCTAGAATTGATAATGTATGTCTTCCTTTTTTTTCCCCCCATCAGTCTTGTCAGGGTTTATAATTTTTATACCTTTTCAAAAAGAAAGCAATTAAAAATAAACTGACTTTTGGATATGTTGATTTTAAATTTTTCTTCTGAGTTTCATTAACTGATTCTAATTTTATTATTTTATTTCAATTATCTTTTGGTTTACATTGACTTTTGTTCCCAAATTTTGAGGTGGCTGTCAGACCTTAAATTTTCAGGATTTCGTCTATTGTTTTTAATGCTGAAATGTTTCTTTAGACACATATTTTGATGGGGACTACACATTTTTAGCAACTTTATTTTGTTATAGTTGACATAAAATTAGCTATATAACTTTAAAATAATATTACATTTTGAGATATGTACATATTTTTGAAACCGACATTGTAATTAATATAATGAACATATCCATTCTTCTCCCAGGTTTCCAGGTGCACCTTTGGATTTACCCCTTCTGGTCCTGCCCAGGCCCTTCCCCATTTTTCATTCTATGAATATTTTAATACAATTCTTATGTGCACAGACGCTTTCATTTTTCTTTGAACAGCATCAAGGAATAGAATGGCTGGATCCCATGATATTTGTAAGTTTAAGATATTTTAGAAAATGACAACCCTTTATAAACAGAAATTTTCCTTCATGGGACTGCAGTCAACAAAGGTACTCGGAAATGCTCATAAAAGTTTGGTTAAAAAATGACAAAAGATCTATTTTTAAGTAAATTACATTGTGTTCAAAGCATGACTATTATGGTTTATTGCCTTTACAGCTTTGCAAGCAATCAGGTAGTTCTTATATATTTGCAGAAGATATGTCCAAGTTATATTACGAATGAAAAAATAAATTGTAGTTTGTTTCACACGTGTGTGCATGTGTATAACTATATCATATGTGCAAATGAATGTGTATTTTTATATCTGTTCATGTAATAACATCCCTGCTGATCATTATTACCTCTGTGAAGAGATATGATCTTCAATTTTGGAAATTTTACACTGAGCACGTGCCAAATTTGTAATTCATTAAAGGAAATTAAAGAAATAGTCACATGAGGGGTTTTCACTAATGATGAAATGTTTTCCTTTTTAAAGTAGCACAGAACAGGTGAGATGTTATGCTTAAAGGCAGAACTAGAAGTGAGACAGAGCAAATCTCTAATTAATAAATGAGGTTAATAAACTGGAAGCCATAAGTAAACTTGTCAAAAAGAATGCCTTTTTTTTTTTTTTTTAACCTTGGATTAAACGTTCAGTGCATTATCATGTTCATTTTATATTCGGGGGCATCTATTCACCTGGTATCAAAAAATACGACAACAATAATCAGGGTTATAGTGACTCTCAAATATTATCTAATAAGTATATTTAAAAAGCCTTAAATTATAACCTTGTTCTGTAGGTTTTTGTGCCATTTTTTAAACTGTGTATATAAAAGTAAGAATTGCTATTGTCAGAAAAATGTGTTTAGGTTTAAGTGCATGGTATCTACCAAGATGGATAAATTCACTTATAAATTGTAATATATTACTTACAGATTGCTTTTAGATAGTCTGGAAACACAAACATGCTATGAATGAGTAAAGGCGGATTATTGTCTCATTTTCCAATTGCTACGCCTTTCCCCCCTCTTTTTGTTGCATTATTGCCCTGGCTATGACAATCCAGAAAATGTTGAATAGATCTGGTGACAGTAGGCATTCTTCTGTCTTCTGATCTCAGGGGGAGGTTTTCCATATTTCACCAATAGCTATGATATATGCTGCAGCTTTGTAAGTTTTTAAAAATCATAAATTAGTAGGAGATTATGTCCAAAGGTTTCTCTTTATTATTTGTTGTGATAGTGATATGATTTTACTCCTTTGTTTGCCAAACTAGTTTGAGTTCCAAATGATAAGACAACAAAAATCTTCTCTTGGATGAAACACATTTTGTTCATAGGGTATTTTAGTTGAGGTATCTTTGGTCTATTTGTAAAACAAAAGTTTTACATTTTATTTATTTTTTTGTTTGTTTTTTGTCATGAGGCATAAAAACCTTTGTAATTCCTTATGTATAATGTCCTTATCAGTCTTGTCCAAAATATAGGGGTCGCATAAAACATTTTGGACGTGTTTTGACGTTATTTTTCTGTGGAAGAGCTTGTGGAAAATTGGTGTTTACATCTTTCTCAGTTACATGGAGAAGATAGGAATTCAGGCATCAGGACATGGAATTCATTTGTATGAAGGTTCTCAGTACAGATGCATTTTATCTAATAAATACAGAATTACTGATAATTGCTAGTTTATCTGTTTGTTAAGTGGTATTTTTATTATTCGTGTTATTTCATGTAATTAAAAACTTATTGGCATAAATTTGATTGTAATATAATTTATGTGTCTCCAGAATGTATAGTGATGATCCCTTCTGTATTTCTGTTGGTGATGGTGGTGGTGCCGGTGGGGGTGGTCTTTTTTGATCAGTCTTGCCAGGGTTTATCTAACATATTTAACCTTTGGAAAAAAAAAAAAACTTTTAGTATGGTTGATTATTTAATATATTTTAGTTTGATTAATTGATCATACTTTTAAGGTTTTAGTTCAAGTTTTGGTTTATATACCTCATTTATTTTCTAATTTTGGGTTTTATCGAATCTTAAATTTGGAGGATTTCCTCTTTTGCAATAATGGCTTGACTTTTCATTTATGGCCATGTGTTGATGCATCTACACAGTTTTTGATAACTTATTGAGCTATAATTGATTTAAAGTAAATTGTATAACTCTAAAAGAAACAGTATAAGTTTTGATATGTATATATTTATGAAATCCCCACCACAAACAAAATGATGTAAATGTCCATCCCCCCTCACCAGGTTTCTTTGTTGGCCATTATATTTCTCCGACCTGTTTCTGCTCCAGCCCTTGCACCATTCAAATGCTATTAAAAGTCTTCTTGCACAAGACTTTGTATAAACATATACTTCGGGTATTTCTGCTTGTGTATTTGTTTCGTATTGTCTTTGAAAAACATGAAGGAAAGAAATGACTGGATTACATGAGAGTCGTATATTTCATTTTTTCTCCAACATGTCAAAGTGTCTTGGGATGTGACTGTACTATTTTACATCCTACCAGCACTAAGAGTTGTGACTGCTCTACCTCCTTGCCAGTACTTGTTATAGTTAGTTCTTTTGCTGTAGCTTTCTAGTCGGTGTACAGTTGTATCTCACCGTGACTCTAAATTGCCAGGTTGTATGTCTTTCTGTCTCAGGAACCCCCAGTAAATGAAAAAAAATAGATCGTAGGCCTGAAACTAACCCTTTCTCATTACATTTTGCATGTATACTTATTTTTTATTGCGTACTGGATTTCCTGTATGAAATACTTTAAGGATAATTGTATGCTCTAGATGATTTTATTTCTATCCTGGAAGCGTTTTCCTTTTGGTTTGAGAGGTGGGCTGGGATAGTTAATCTCACCTCAATCAGTGATTGAGTCCTTTAGCAGCTGGATGTCATGATTTGGGAGGAGATTTCTATTTCTAGTTTATATCAACACGACGTAAATAGCCTATCACGGATGTCGTGTCAATCTTTGGACTGCTTTCCAGATCTTCTCTGCCATGGTGGGCTCTGAACTCAATGTGCATCCCCTGATTTGGTGAGGCTGCTGAAAGCCCTGGTCAGGTGCTTAACTTCTCATCTAAAACTTCCTACGTAGCATCTTGACTTCTCAGTCACATCCTTTGAATTAGTATATGCCTTGAGGGAAAATGAATATCACCTTTGGGTCTTGCCATCTGGGCTTCTCTTCAAACTGAGAACCAGTCTCCTCCAATGCTTGTTTCCTTGGGTTTATGGTGCTTTCACACAATGTGTTTAATATCTACCCACTCTCTTGGTTTTTCTTCGCAGGATGGCTGGACGGAAATGGCTGGTTTGCCATTTAATGACATCAGAAAGTTCCAGACATACAATTTCTTTGAGATATGTTTTTGGTTTTAGATGTTTCTCCTTCTATAGACAATTAATAATATTTATGGCAATAATATAAAAGCATTTTATGGCAATAACCTACCCAAGCAGTGGAGTTTTTCTGTTATTATTTGTTTAATGTACTTCAGTTATTTTTTATCCTTTGATAATCTAAATATTTCCATAGTCCCCATCATGTTCCAGTTATGGATTAGGTGGTAGAAGTATATTACCGAGGTATAGCCTAAAAAAATCTCCCAAGTATAAATGGAATATATTGTAGACAATATATGTTTTGGTGATTTGTTATTATACAGGAATAGTAACCAGAATATTACTTACACCACTTTGTATTATGTTCAGTCATTTCTGAAGGGGCTAGCATGTGAATCATTTACTTATTTTGGTTTATTTCAAGTTGGGATCATATCCCTTTGTGTAAATACTTGTATAGCCACAACAGTACAATTAATTTTGGTAAAGGAGTTAAAACCCATTAAATTAAGTACAGATTTTTTTTTTTTTTATGTGGGATCCGAACCCTCGGGCGGGAGCGCCGCCGCACTTCCCAAGTGGCGCACTTATCCAGTGCGCCACCGGGCCGGCCCTAAGTACAGAAATTTTAAACCTTATAGTTTGATGAATTTTGGACATATTTTCCATCTATGTTTCTACCTACATTTTTGTTTCCAGTGTTATTTGTCTTTTTATGAAATAATAGAAAAAAAACAGTCTTTAACATGTGTTCATTTTTTTTTTCTCAAGTCCTCATAGCTCCTTTCTGTAGTTCCCAGTATGTATCAGGTGTTGTTTCCCTTCAGCCAGGAGATCTTCCTGTTGCATTGTTTATATTACAGGTTGGCCCGTAGCAGATTGTCTCAGGTTTGTGTGGCTGTGTCTTATTTCACTTTCAGTTTGAAAGGATAATTTTGCTGGATGTTGAATGCTGGCTTGAATGCTTCCTCTTCCATCATTGGAAAGATGCTGGTGTTTTTCTCTGGTTCTCCATGAGTTTTGTTGAGAAAGAAGCTATCATTAAATCATCCTGCTTAGGTATGGGTGTTATCTATCTTTTTTTTGGAAGTTTTTGGTTTCTATATGTTGGTTAACTGTTACTCCTTATACTTTATATTAATATCAAATATAGAGATTCTTATGTCTTTTAAAACTTCTATAGCTATTTTGTCAATCCAAATTTTTCCATTTAAGTAAATAAAAAGATAACTCAGATTGGCAAGAGCAAGAAAACAAAGCAAAATAAGAAAAGCTCGTGAAAAATTTAAAAAGCCAATTCATCAGTTTTTCTTATTAAAATACATAAACATATCTGCACAGATGATATGCGAATTAAAGCGCATTCATAAACAAAATACCAAAAGATTGGTTTCTGTAATTGGTGATTTGCAGCTTATGTTGACATGCATGAGAAAATGTATAAGGACAGACTAAAACTCTTGATACGAAATAATGAACTGATGCTTGCATTACTTTTTGGAAAATATTTCCTACATGCTATTATTAAATAAAGTATAACTTTTCTTTGGAAAAACATTTTATATGTGAAGTGATTTGTATGTAGTGCATAGCAAAATCAACTAAGGAACAGGAAATATATAGAACATAAATGAAAGTAACAAACTTTTAGGTGTATACATAGGCTTACTATTTAATCATTTTGGTATTCAAGTAATTATGACATGATAGTCCCTTTAACAAGTGGAATTAATAAAATGCAATAAGGATATACACAAAAATAATCATGAATTGGCAATTAGTGTATAAAATATACTGAATACTTAATGGAAATTAAATAACCAGATGCCCTATTTTTTTATTGATACAAGATTATGGAAGATGTATAAAGTGGTCTTGGATAATTAAAATAAATTTGGTATTTTTAGCAAAGTTTTAAATTTGCCTTTTCCTTTATACGGTAATTGCCTTTTTACAACTGTGTCTGACAGACCTTGTTGAATGTTTCTATAAAAGTGTAGATACAAAAAGACAAAACAAATATTTCTTTAAATAACATATACTGTGTTAATACAATGAATGAATACTCTGTAACTTTTACAACCAATCAGGTAGATCTAATATACTTGCAGAAGAAATCACAAGGAAATAAAAGGGAAGCAAACTACTTTATTGCACTTGTGTGCACAAGTATATAAACATATTACATATGTAAATATTTTTGTATGTATCTGTTTAAAAACACTCCTCACTGTTAATCATGGTTCCTTCTTTGAAGGAATATACAGTTACATTATTTTTTAAAAAAAAAATATGCTGAGTACATGATAGGTTGATAATTAGTAAGAGAAAAATCAAAGAAATAGTGACATTAAGGCACATCGCTAATGATATTTTTGGAGGATCTACTGGTTTCTTTTCTTCTTTTTTTTTTTTCTGGTAAGGTAGTACAGAATAGGTAAGACTTTAACATTTAAATCCAGAAACAGTAAAGTGTTAAAAAAAAAAGAAATAAGAAAATACATAAAGGATATATGCAGAAAAATGATATAATTTAATAGTGAAACATTTAGAAGCAGCTGATCTCTAATTAGTCAGCAAGATCATTAACGTAGTGGCCATAAGTAACATTGTCACAATGAGTGCCCTTGTATTTCTTTCACTAGGATTATATATTACGTATTTTACTGTGCAGTTTATCATACATTTAGAGGCATCTGTTCCCATGATAAGAGAAAAAAGTGGCAACAGGAAACAGGGTTATAATGACTTTTGAATTTTAGCTGATGAATACCTAGAAAAAGAAAACGTTTAAATTAAGAACTTGTATGATTTTGGTGCCATTTCTTATGATGTGTGTTAAAAAATTTAAATAAAAATTGCTATCCCTAGAAAAAATATGTTTAGGTTTAACTCTGTGAATTTCAGCTTTTTTGCT
>NW_007739475.1:0-202 GCF_000696425.1 Galeopterus variegatus | reverse complement strand
CCTGGGCTTTTGCTTCAGCAAGTTGTGATTCTGTGTAGTTTCCTCTCTCCAGTACTTGGGGCAGCATTTCACCCTGTGACATCATCAGTTGTATAATGGATTAAGAAGAGTTAATTTCCAGTTTGTTCAGCTACTTTCTCATTGTGAGGATTAGAGTGACACCTTCCAAGCACCTTACATGTCTCCTAGGAACTAGAGGTCT
>NW_007739474.1:22930-35911 GCF_000696425.1 Galeopterus variegatus | reverse complement strand
TTCTATATGTGTGTTTGCCTTGGGACTTGGGCCTTACCAAGAAGTTTGCTCTCTGGTCAGCCCTGGGAGTACTCCCTGATCCTTGAGTTCTGGCCCTGGCAGCTGGATCCTGCCCTGCCAGCCCAACAGGGTGTGTGAGATCTGTAAGTCTCTGACTCGCTATCCGGGCATTTCCCCTCTCTGTGTGCACACAATGTGGCCTCTCAGAGGGTGCGTCTTTTTTTCTGAGACTCCTCCTCCTTTGCCGGACCCCTCCCCTCTCTGTGCGCTCAGTACAGGGCTGTGCGTGTCTTCTGCAATCCTCCTCTCTCAGCCCCGCCCGGCCCCGAAGTGGTCTCAGGCCTCCGCCACGGACACTGTGGGCGTTCCTGCGACCCTGGTCAAGGTCCTCTCTGGGCCTCCCACCTTCCCCCCGGTATTGCGACCCCCTGTGTGGTTGAGTTATCTCCCACACCAGGGCGTGAGCCCCCTGGGGGAGGATCCCACAGCACACAGTTCCTCTTTGAATCCCCCTGGCGTGAGCCGGCTCGGCGCCCTCAGGCCGTCAGCTCTCCGGCAGGATCAAGCTGGCTCAGGGGCACGCCGGTCACCCCTCTCCCAACCAGAAATCACTCTAGGATTTTTCCGAACTGAAGGCCACAGAGATGGTATCTGCCTCCCGGAAGCAGGGAGTTTACCTGGGGCCGAAGCCCCAGGTGTGGTGGAGTGAGAGTCTGGCCGGGATCCTCTTCCCTGCCCTCCTGACGCTGGCCAGGGGCTCCCCACGCCACCAGCCCCACCGGAGATCTGCAGGAGGAGTGGGATTGGTGGCTGGTCCACAGGTCATGGGGGGCCCCGTGCTGAGGCACACAAGTGGCACGGCTCAGTGAGGAGCCGCGCCAAGCAAAGATGGCTGGTCTGCCCGATCTGAGCCGGCGGGCTGAGCCCCCCCCCCAGGAGAAAATGGAGGCAGTGGTGGTGCCAGCGCCTAGCCTGGTGTGGTAAGCGGGGGCCGGGCGGGCATTTGCCCCCCAAGCGGGGCTGGGCTGGGGGTCACTCACAAAGCTCCCAGAGCTGGGCCAGTCCCGCGCCTTCCTCTCCGTCTCTGCGTCACCGCTGCCGTCTTTCCTGGCCTTTGTTGCCTTGGGCTGCTCGGTCTCCCAGCGCGGTTGCGGCGCTCTCCGGAACCTTCTTTTGCATCGGCCCTAAAACCTTGAGACTGTAGTTCCTTTTTTTCGTTGTAGATTAGTTGATCAGTGATTTATTATTTTTTTGTTGCTCTTGGAAATGCAAATAGTACTCTGGCAGCACAGTGCACACTTCTCAGGCTCTCTCTGTCCTCTGGCACGCTCACTCCAGACCCGTCGCCAGCTTGCTCCCTTCGTCACACACACAGCAGGTGGATCAGGATGGGTCGGTTTGAAACCCACCGGAACCGTGTCACAGATTGGTTTTTAATGCCAGTTTACTCTCACATCTTTCCTCTTACCTATTTATTCATTCATTAGTGCATTCATTCAATATTTCCTGAGTGATTGCTAGGCAGATGCAGTAGGCTAAAAAGTGTGCAGAGATCTAGTAGGGGAAATGAGACATATGCAAACAGCTGTAACACAAGGCAGAATATGACTCATGTCACCAGAAAGGCATAGAGGACTGTGAACACTCATATATGAGGAAAGTAGTTCTAGCAGGGGAAGAGTAAAATGGATCTGCACAGTGGGTTGCCTTGCCCATAATATGCAGTAAAAGGGAATTTAAACATACCCAGAAGATAGCAAAGGAGAGAGAACTGTGACTAAGACAGAGAGAAAAGACCCTGGTAGGGATGGGATTGGTTTGATTGGGGGTAGAGTATAGAGAGAATTAACTAGAGATAAAATTAAAAACGAGTACTAGATTAATGGGTGTTGAAAAGCAGGTTAAGGTTTTTGAATGGTAATAGAGACCGATTTATAAAAAACTTTAAGTTTCATCTTTTTTTTAGCAAGAAAATAATCTATGTGGGAATAAAAAAAAAAATCAAGACACCGCTTACTCAAAAAGGCTGTTAAATCAATCCAAGTGAAAAGTAAGGAGGTTCTAAATAAGCTGGTACAGCAGAAACAAAAAGGAAGGGACACATTAAGACATGGTGTAATTGAAATCGTGAAGAGAGCACAGACCAGCTTTTAAAGGACGAAGGTCAAACACGAGACAGGCTCTGCACTGTTTATGAAGAGAAAGGACCAAGAAGGAAAAACATGGAGGAAAATGGAAAGGAAAACGAGGTTAATGCTCTTTCAGTCACATAATCCTCCGGTAGAGGTTACACAGCCTCTTCTTGGACCATTCAAATGTATGAAATTGCTTTCAAGCCAAGCAGCGTTGACTCTGATGTCTGACTGCCTCAGTATGAAAACCGACCATCGTTTGGAGCAAAGGAGACCACCTGGTCCCCACGGCGAGCTTTGAAAAAGAGTAATCAAAGGCACTCTGTGTTTTCATCTTCATGACCACGATCACCCTTTGCAGAGCTGAATATTTTATAAAACATATTTATCCAAGAAATCGGTGCACAAATTCTGTTCTAGATGCCAGTTTCTGCCTCTTAGAAACTCATTGATCAGTGGGGAAGGGGACATCTTTCCTTCACTCTGTTTGGCTTCCTCACTACCTACTCAGTCCATAGCCCCTCACCATCCGACTTGTGCTCCTGCAGCTCAGCTGAAACACCTATTTCAGGGGAAGTCCATATAGTCCCCACATTGCATAGCTTCTCCTCAGTTCTCCTTTACTCTGCTCTATTCTTTGATACTTGAAATTATTGAACAACTTCCTGTCTCAGATCTACCTCCTCCCTTACTCTCCACTCCCCTCAGCACGTTCAGTGTAAGCAGACACAAAGCACGCGCGCACGTACTGTGGGTACATATATTTTTTTTCTCTTGCATTGATTTCTGTAATGGCTTCCTCTACGAGTTTTTCTGGCAACTCTTGTTTACTCTTCCACTCTTTCTCTGGCCTTCCTGCTTTTTCAAAAAATCCTCTCAGTCTAGGTTTCTGCTAAAATTTTTTCTGGGGCCTTTTCTCTCCTATTTAAATATATATATATATATATAAATAGATAGATAGATAGATAGATATAGATATCTATCTATCTATCTATCTCTCTCTATATATTTATTTATTTATTTAAGTATATATATATATATTTAATTATATATATAGTGTATGTATATATGTAGGTTAACCACATCTACCCTTGTAGATGCAACTTTTAAACATCTTATGGAAACAAGAGAGCACATGAAGACTTTGGTAACGGGAAATAGTTTGTGAAAGCCACAGTTTAGACTAGAAAAAACCAAAAGTATTGAAGGGAAAACTGATAAGACTTCTGAAACGTGTTCTTGGGGGAACTCCTGTGTCGGTATAAAATCACAAACTGTATCCTTAGGCAAAGGAGACCAAATAAAACATTTTCACCAGTGGTGACAGGATCACTTTTTCATTTGATTTACAAGGACCACACTGTAGCAGGGTGGAGAATATTCAAAGCAAGAACAACAGGTTCAACTGGTGTCGACCCCTATTCATAGTCACTATGTTGAGAAGGGTTCTAAGGCTATGTTCAGGCTGTGGTGGAAAAACTTATGTATCCAGGGATGGCTGTTATCACACAAACAACTTGAAAAGACCTATCTGCCGTTACTGTGCCATTTTTTTTTTTTTTTTTTTTTTTTTTTTTTAATACACTTCACGGGCCAGCCCAGTGGCGCACTGCTACAGTGCGGCCGCTTGGGGGCGCTGCGGCGCTCCCGCTGAGGGTTCGGATCCCACATACAGACTGGCCACTCACTGGCTGAGCGAGGTGCGGGCGTGACACTGAGGGTTGCAATCCGTTGCCGGACACGAAAAAAGACAAAAAAAAAAGGGGGGGAAAAATACACTTCACAAATGAGAGGCATATGGAGGATTTAATGAAAATATGAGGCTACTTCAAAAAGTTAATGGAAAGATTTGTATTATCTTTTAATTCTATTTTTCCACAAACTTTTTAAAGTATCCTCGTATAAGGCAGGGGAAGAGTCAGCTTCTAAGAGAGATAATATTCTTCTCCCTTCTTCAGAAGACTCATGGCTTTTGAAGCACAGCAGTGGAGAAGTGCGGACAATGGCCGTGTCTTTGACATCGAAGGGCTGGCAAGTGGAGCAAGGCCAGGAGGACGGCGGGAGCAGCATGTCGGAAGTTGTGGCCGAAATTTGAAATAGACACGCAGAAGTCTGGAGTGAAGTTAATGTCAGTGGTGCTGGGGAGAAGAGGACGGACTTGGATGATACCACGCACAGAGCTGAAATCATTGACTGATCCACGGGAGCATGCGAATTTAATTGGCAGGCTGAGGAAGAGGATCTTATGAAGAAAACTGAGAACGAAGGGCTTAGAGACATGAGAAATGCAGAGAGAGTGGCGTCACAAAAGGCCACTTCTAGTCTGGGAAGTATGAAAGATGTTGCAGAGAGATGAAGTGCAAGGTGTCGGAGAGATGCCCATTGAATTTAGCTGCTGGGATAACTGACCTTGGCAAGGAGAGTTTCAGTGTGTGAGTGGGAGGGGACACCACGCCAAATCTCTTCACTTCCTGACCTCTCCTTCCCCCCTTTCAAGAAACTAAGCACTAAAAGCAAGGAAGGTGGGGCTATGGCATATTTAATCATTTCCACTTCTTGCTGTTGTTTTGGAGATGGGAAATTTTTGAGCATTTTTATAGATAAAGGAGAGATCCATTTGGGAGGAAGACTATAGAAAATGCAGGAGAGAGGTCCCTGAGCTTCTGGGAGAATAAGTGGGAAAATTAGACTGGGCCAACGAAGGAGAAAAAGGGAAAGTGGCTGTGGGTGCTGTCACCTGGGTCACAGACCCCTCTACCCCATGCTGTGTAGGTCACGAGCTAGGTAGTTGGAAAGAGATTCTGGGAGCCATAGTCAAGGTAGACATGCTGTGTTTGGATGCAAGCTCCACTGGCCAGCAGATCAGAGCTGTTGTCTTTTACACTGCGGTACACAATAGTGGCAATGAGCTAAGGAGTACGTGGGCGCACATGCGCACATATACAACAGTTGCATAAGATGCTTACAGCGAGGATGCTGAGTCATGTCTAGCTGGATACGAGGTGAGGCAGCCTGACTACACTGTCTCCACTTTCTTCACAGATGCCGACCAATTTGTAAGTGTGGGGGAGGAAGCTGAGAGAATTCAAAGATCATGGACTCCCTTTGTTCAGTCAGCGAGACTCCTTTCCAGACGAAGAGGGGGGATAGGAGGCTTAGAATAACAATGGCATTTGTACTGAATGTTATGATAAATTAAAGGCAGGTGGCTAGCAACAAGTAAAAGATAATTTGAGCAGTGCTGAAGACTTACCTGTGGTTTTCAAATGGAGTAAGTAGGTCTTATCCTCGGTAGATCTCTTCGCGTGATAAAACCTGTATGTATTTGGCTTTTTGGAACAAGGCTAGAAACAGAGGCCTGCTTCATCCCTGATTTTTGGTTCACGTGCTCCTGGGTGGGTGGGTGGGGCAAACACCCAGGGCATCAGGGGAAGCTAATTATTTCTCAGTGAGTTCCTTTAGGAAGTCTTGAGAACTTGGTTTGCAATGATTATTCTAACTTTATGTTCTGGTGATCAAATTATTGCATCGTGTCCCTGTGGAGCCTGGTTATGGGGTGCTGTACACTGGCCACATAGCCCCTAAGCTGTGTAACCAGCTCAGATCTCCCATCCATCCTATGAAGCAATATTTTCTTTAGATGTCTCTAGACTAAAAGGTTTAATCTTTGGGTTGGTCCTATTCTTGTTGACAATACAAGCCTTTCCCCAGTAAAAGTCCATGAGTTTCTTCTTCATCTGCTTAATACCAAGTCCACATGAGGCCAGAAAGTCAATTGGCTATTCTAGTAACTGACTCAGTGTGCTCTATTTAAGGTGTCATGAGACTGGCTGCTAGACCCCATGAGCTGTCAAACCCCAAATGTGCTTGATAGATTCTAAATGACGGGGTAGTGCCTGTAAATTTTGTGTTTGACAGCCTGGGGTGGGTACACACCATGGAACCTATGATTATTGATTACTCTTATGGATTGTGGCTGGTTGATTCCTTGAGGTATAGGACCCAGTGGGTTGGCATTTGAATTATACACACATGTGTGTGTTTAATGTCTGTATGTTTGCATGCATGTGTGTATAAACATACAGAGCAAAGAATTCACATTTTAGAAAACTTGTTAGCTCATTGCAGGGAAAATGAAAGTAAATGGTCGGGGTCCCTCAGATGTTCAGAATCTCGTCAAACATTTGATATAAATATGCACATGCTCTCAGGTGTTCTTGGTTATTGTCTAATGTAATTGCACATGTGCACCCAAGTGTTCTTTGGTTGTCTGACTCCACCCAGGTGTTCCTGGGTTATCGGACTTAAGTCCATAGGATGAGTGGCTCTCATCCGCAGGGTCCCCTGCCCCCAGGATGCCCGGGAGGGGGGGGCACAGGGAGGCTGCTACTGCTGCTAGAGGCTGCTGGAGGCTGCTGTAAGCTGCTGCTGCTGCTGAGGATGCTGAGGACTGAGTTCACATTGAAATGAACCTGTCAACTCTGCCAACAGCTCCCAGAGTCTTTTCCTAATTACCTAGCTCACGACCTGTATGTGAGAGGTCTGTGACCCAGCCTGGCATCTGAGGGGTCTGTGACCCAGCCTGGCATCTGAGGGGTCTGTGACCCAGCCTGTACAATGGGTTTGAAAGGTCTGAGCCCTAGTCCAACGCTCATGTATAATAACTGTTATTGGAGGTAAGGAAAGCAGACTTAAGCTAGGATGAAAAGGGGGGTGTATTAGTCCATTTTTTGTTGCTTCTAACAAGATACCTGGGTGATTTATAAAGAAAACCAAAATTTATTGCTTACAGTTCCTGAGGCTGCGATGTCCAAAGTCCAGGGAGCACATTTGGTGGTGGCAATAGTGACCCACGGGTCTGATGTGGCAAGATGGTAGAAGCAGAGAGACAGATTCTCCTCTTTCTTCTTTTAAAGCCCCCAGAACCATGCCCCTGATCACCATTTTTAATCCTTTCACTATGGCACAGTCCTGCAATCTAATCACCTCTTCAAGGCTCCACCTTTCAATTATCATAATAGGAATTCCCACCCAGTGGGGACCAAATATCTCATATATACAACTTGGGGGACACAATTCAAGCTTCAGTGAATTTGGGGGGACATAATTCAGTCCACTCCAGGCGATCTAGTCACCCTCAACACTGTCAGCCTCATGGGGGCCACTGCTATTGATGGCTGTGAATGGAGTCTGTTGCTTTACCTCCTGCCTTGGTTTGCTGACAGTTGGCTCATTATAGGTCCACATGTCCTTATCCGCAATTATGAAATCCCAAAATCTTTGAAAAACAACAGTTGTTTTACAAAAGTATGG
This sequence comes from Galeopterus variegatus, assembly GCF_000696425.1. Classification (NCBI taxonomy): domain Eukaryota; kingdom Metazoa; phylum Chordata; class Mammalia; order Dermoptera; family Cynocephalidae; genus Galeopterus; species Galeopterus variegatus. Next base: position 28,466 of record NW_007739474.1, on the reverse strand, counting down.
AAAAAACTCATTTGGTGGCAAAACGTGACTTCAATTGATATGAGATTATCTATAGTTCAGTTTTCTCACTTAGTGTGAACTATTTCCTGCAGAAATATTAATGTTTTGTGATTACAGAGTGCTCTATAGCCACGCCATCATCAGGGAGTTAATAATACAAGTATACGCACCATATAACATCTAAGATCTGAAAAACCGTGAATACTGAAGGACATCCATCCCCAGGGATTTCAGATAGGGGATTGGGAACCTGCACTTGTATTCATCCTGTCAGATGTGAATGCTGCTTGCCTGAACATTGACTGACATTTTGATGATGTTTTAACCTTTATTTTCTATAACCCAGTAGTTCTCAAACTGTATTGAACATTGCAATCACCTGATTATTTTAAAAATATAGTGAAGACTGGCTCCCAGCCCCAGACATTCTGATTTAAATAAGATGAGGTGCGTCCAGGAAGCAAAATTAAAATCTCCCCGAGTGATTTTAGTGTACAGCAAATTTGGGGACTGCTGTTTTAGCCCACAGCAGAGTTATTTCTGGGGATATGAACATCAGCAGAGGTGATCCTGGACATCCTGAGGCATGGTCTTTGACACTTGAATTAAATCAGTCTGTATAGACAAACTACCCTTGTGTTAGCGCACCACAGGATGTTTTGTTGTGTGATGGGTTTTCTTTTCCTTTTTTCTTTTGCTGGGGGCTTTCTTTGTAACTAGAGTCATAACATCACCATTTTATATCACTACAGCATAAAGACCTTCAATTTTCCACTCTAATTATACACTTGATACCAGTGTAATTTTGGGAAAGCAGTGTAACAGCTAGATTTAGATATTCACAGCCTCCAAAATAATCTCTCAACAACTAACTAATATTTAATTACATAACAACTGATTTTTCTCCTCCAAATTAAATGATTGCTGTGAAAGCATCACATTTTTAAAAGATTTGCCCAATTAGTGTTCTAGCTATTTACAAACAAAGGATGTTATTTTGTGATAAATTCTTAGTCAAATTGTATCCAATCTAGGTTGGGAGCATTTACAAATAAGAAAAAATAATAAATAAAAGAAAGAGTTCCCAGAAAGCCTGGAGGTCAGTTTGATTTCCAATTGGTTACCAATCCTATCGCTTATTTATTTACTTGAACAAATTTAATAACTTCAGAGTTAGTGGTTCCCAGATGCATGCAATTTATGCCAACCTGATGAAGATACAGAGGAGGTTTGATTAAATTAAGTCTGCAGAACATGCTGGATTATAGAGGAGCCACTTTTTTCCGCATTAAAAGTGGGAAAATAAAAGCACACAGATTGTTACATTGCAAAGACATTGAGAAAAATCTAAATCTTTTTTAACTGATGCAGAAGGAAGACTCTCCTCCTTGGTGATTGAGTTATAATGTAGCAAATTTGCTTTGGTTTATATAATTTTTTTTTTTTTTATTGTTAAAGGAGGCAAATAAATTAGTGATAAGCTTTGTCAGCAGGGAGCCTGCAGCAGTCATTTTCTCAAGGGACAAATGACTAAAAAGTATACATTTAGAGTTTGTCACAACTTAAAAGAAAATAACTTGCATTCAGACTGGCTTCGTGGCAAGTCCTGTCACCTAGAACTTCAAAACCAGAATTTGTTTTGGAAAGCAGACGCTGTGTTCCTCCACAGTTTGTATTGCTAGCCACCCAAATAGCAACCGAGGCACAGCCAGCTGCACAACTTGAGTCAGTACAGCGAGAAGCACATCTTTGTTCAACCAGTGTTCTCCAAGGGGCATTTTCCCACCTGTCTTCTCCACGAGGAAGTGGCATCCTGACTGCAGGTGTCACTTGGAGGCCACCAAGAAGAGAGAAAAAGGTACAATAATAGGTGTGGGGGGGCCTTCTATTTGAGGTATCACAATAACCACACAGGAATTACCTGAGAATGACCAGGTCCACCCTGTGGACTGAACTACTGGTTAACTATGAAGTAAACTAATGGATAAGCCACACATGGTATGCTTGTGGCTCCAGTGTCAGTATCAAATCTGGCCTCACTAAGGAGTTCTTAAGTGCTCATCACAATGTGGGAGAGGGAGAAACAGTGCAGACGCTCTGAGCCTATTAGACCCTATTTTGTTTTAATGGTCTTGGTCTTGGACTCCGGGCTGATACTTCTCTGTGCCCTAAACCTGCCTTCCCTGGAACAATTGTTTCCCTGTATTGAGGCTTTTCAACCATTTGCAGGGAATTCTGTCTCTGTCTGAGTTGCTTATAATTCACACTTCATCAACACTCTGTATCTAAGCTGCTGCTATTTCTAATGGCTATTACACAGGTCCAGGCCATGCTGCAAGTTGAAGTCTGAAATGTTTCTCCATGTTATGGTCTGCCATCCTGGGAATGACTCTTTTCTACCGACCATGTGCTATTGCTTTCAGGGCTGGCCTGTTACCCACCCTACCTCATCCTGCCCTGAGCTGCACTGCAAAGGAGCAAGAACACTCTGAGTTCAGTATCAGGGGAGATGTGTGGACAGGGGGAGTGGAGAGAGGACTGCCAGTCTCCGTAGGCTTTTTTTAAAGAAAGTCTCCTCCACTGTGCACACTAACACTACAGCACTTTGAAACATAATACCCCCAGCCCTGTACCTCCTCCCCAACCCACAGCAAAGAAATAGAATCAAATCTTAAGCAGTTCGGGATTTGTGTGTGTTATCTGACCATTTCACTCTGACTTCTGAGTGAGAGAGAGGAGTCGAGATGATGGGTTCTGAAGGTGGAGGGCTTCCATATCCAGATGTGAGTGTGCAGCCCAGTCAAGCGCAGGCACCAGCACTACCATGGTTGTACATTCAGGAAACATTGATGAGGTTTCATTTGCAGCCAGGCATCTTGCCAGTTGCTGGGAATGAAGGTGACCAAGACATTCTGCCTACCCCCGGGGAGCCTTGCTCAGAGGGTTACACCCTCTTGTGACAGCCCTTCAGTTTCTAGCCATGTGCACTCTTGTAGAGTCACACAAAACCATCTTCTGCGTGGAGTATCAGAGTCAAGGGCATCTATCACTTGGCCCTGGTGCAGCTCCCTGGAACCCCAAACTCCCATGTATGTAAAGTAGTTACTGGTTTCAAATTTCTGTACCCCAGAACTTAGAAGAAAAGACACTTAACAAAACATCAAAGAGAATTTTAGTTTCCTCCATTATTTTAAAAGCCATATTCTTTAATAAGAAAGAAATCTGGGGAGGCAGTCTGACAGCACTCATTTCCTGAAAAGCAAACAAAGAAAAAACAGCAGCAACAACAACAAAATAGGAAAAACACTGCATAAACTCCAGTGTGGCCCATTAAATGCTTGGGGATATTTAATAGACGTTGAGTTAAATTGGGCTGAATTGAAACCTGAGTAGAGAGGTGTGCACTGAGAAGTCCTTGTGCCTTTTGTAAGTAGAGCTGGTTAATCGATAATAGTGATTTCTTTCCAGATGTCCTCGAACATGTTGATTTGTTTACTCACATCCCCTTCAACATTTGCACCTATCTGGTCTGATCATGTAGTTATGAGACCAGATCTGCAATTAGTATCATTACTCTGTGTACACCAGTATGTCACTTCATATCTTACCGGAATAAAAGTTTGGAGGGTGGGACAGGGATGCACTCAGAATGAAGCCTGGCAGTCAGGCTGGAAACCAGTAATGAGGGGTAGGAATGCTGGTATCCGGGCCCTCACTATAACTCCACGATCACACACCAGGTCTGCTTCAGAGCAGCGGGAAACAGGATGAGGAAAATGAACTTCACAAAGACATCTGTTTAATTGTAATGCTCCTCAGCTTGTCAATAGTGCCCTCATCTCTAAACACTGCACAACTCCAAAGGCAGGACAAGCACTGGCACTGGAGGTTGTTACTTTACCTTGAGTTTTTGTAGATTTTTTGACTTAACATAGCAATGATATCCCTGGGCAAAGCATTTCCTTGGGACTTAATGACTGGATGGGGCTAACTGAGGATACGTAGTTGAGCTAGTGACTAATGCCTAAGACGTATCGTTGCATGCTACAATCACGATGGCTTACGTAGTGTCAAATAAAATTAGCAAATATCAAGTGTTTATGCTCAGAACTGGAAGTGTCATGGAAAGCTGATTCAACACACAACTAGTAAGTTACTGAAAACTATACTGCAGGTCGAGGTTCTTCTGATTTTGATGGAGTCAGAAAACTTAATGAATCCATATCGATAGACGCTCTCAGCGCTCTGGGCTGCCGTTCCTGCCTCTCTCCCTTGACCCTGCTCAATCCCACCACAAGTTAAGTAAAAGTTCTTAACAAGGTTTCAACTACTTCTGTCAACTGAGCCAGAAATACTGACTTTCTGCTTCCTCCAGATCTGTAATGGTTTGTAGGGACACTGTAACAGGTACCACCAACTGGGGGACTTACGTAGCACAATTGTATTGTTTCACAGTTTTGTAGACCAGAAGTCTGATACAGGCGTGGGCAGGCTTGGTTCGTTCTGAGCAAAGTGAGGGAGCATCTGTTCTATGCCTCTCTCCCAGCTGCTGGTAGTTTGCTGGCAATTTTTGGCATTCCTTGGCTTGTAAATGTGTCACTCTGATCTCTGTCTTCATCTTTATGTGACAATACAGACATACTGTGTCTTCTGATTGGGGAATTTAATGCTTTTACATGTGCACATGAATCTGTGTCCAAATTTCTCCTTTTATAAAAAAAATATTTTATTTTGTCAATATACAATGTGGTTGATTATTGTGGCCCATTACTAAAACCTCCCTCCACCTCCATCTCCCCGCTCCCTCCCAGCAACCTCATATCTGTTCACTTGTCATATCAAGTTCAAGGAATTGTAAATGTTGTGTCTTCTTCCCCCCGCAACATAGTGATATCTGTTGCCCCTCGAATTATTTCCTTTTTTAAAAATTAATTAATTAATTAATTAATATTTATATTTATATATTTTTAAAATTTTATTTTATTTCATCAGTATACAATGTGGTTGATTATTGTGGCCAATTACAGAAACCTCCCTCCCACCTCCCTCTCCCCCCTCCCTCCAACAGCCTCATATCTGTTCGCTTGTCGTATCAACTTCAAGGGTGTCTTCTTCCCTCCTTCCCCAGTTTATTTGTGTATTTATTTATTTATTTTTAGCTCCCACAAATAAGTGAGAACATGTGATATTTCTCTTTCTGTGCCTGACTCGTTTCACTTAATATAATTCTCTCTAGGTCCATCCATGTCATTGCAAATGGCGGTATTTCTTTCTTTTTTATAGCAGACTAGTATTCCATTGTGTAGATATACCACATTTTCCATATCCACTCATGTGATGATGGACATTTGGGCTTGGTCCAACTCTTAGCTATTGTAAAGAGTGCTGCGATGACACAATGGTGCAACCCCTATGGAAAATGGTTTGGAGGTTCCTCAAACAGCTGAAGATAGATCTACCATACGACCCAGCTATCCCACTGCTGGGAATATATCCAAAGGAATGGAAATCATCAAGGCGAAGGTTTACTTGTTTC
>NW_007739474.1:21802-22898 GCF_000696425.1 Galeopterus variegatus | reverse complement strand
ATTTAAAAAAAAAAAAAAAAAAAAAAAAAAAAAAAAAAGAGTGCTGCGATGAACACTGGGCAACAGGTATACCTCCGACTTGATGATTTCCATTCCTCTGGATATATTCTGGGTAGATCTATCTACAATTGTTTGAGGAACCTTCATACCATTTTCCATAGAGGCTGCACCATTTTGCAGTCCCATCAACAGTGTATGAGAGTTCCTTTTTCTCTGCAACCTCACAGGCATTTATCATTCACAGTCTTTTGGATGTTAGCCATCCTAACTGGGATGAGATGATATCTCAGTGTGGTTTTGATTTGCATTTCCCGAATGCTGAGTGATGTTGAGCACTTTTTCACGTGTCTGTTGGCCATTCATATATCTTCCTTTGAGAAATGCCTATTTAGCTCTTTTGCCCATTTTTTAAATGTGTTACTTGTTTTTTGTTGTAAAGTTGTTTTAGTTCCTTGTATATTCTAGATATTAATCCTTTGTCAGATGTATATTTTGCAAATATTTTCTATCACTCTGATGGTTGTCTTTTAACTCTGTTAATTATTTCTTTTGCTGTGCAGAAGCTTTTTAGTTTGATATAATCCCGTTTATTTATATTTCCTTTGGTTGCCTGTGCTTTTGGGGTCATATTCATGAAGTCTGTGTCCAGTCCTACCGTCTGAAATGTTTCTCCTATGTTTTCTGTTAGAAGTTGTACTGTTTCAGGGTGTATATTTAATTACTTAATCCATTTTGAGTTGATTTTAGTATATGATATGAAGTATGGGTCTAGTTTCATTCTCCTGCATATGGATGTCCAGTTATCCCAGCACAATTTGCTGAAGAGGCAGTCTCTTCCCCAGTGTATAAGCTTTGTCCCTTTGTCAAAGATCAGATAGCTGTAGGTGTGTGGGTTGATTTCTGGATTCTCTATTCTATTCCACTGATCAGTGTGTCTGTTTTTATGCCAGTACCATGCTGTTTTGATTCTTATAGCTTTGTAGTATAGTTTAAAGTCAGGTAGTGTTATGCCTCCAGCTCTGGTTTTTTTTTTTTTTTTTTTTTTTTTTTTTTTTTTTTTTTTTTTTTTTTTTTGGGGGTTTTTTTTTTTTCTTTT
>NW_007739474.1:0-21792 GCF_000696425.1 Galeopterus variegatus | reverse complement strand
TCAGGTAGTGTTATGCCTCCAGCTCTGGTTTTTTTTTTTTTTTTTTTTTTTTTTTTTTTTTTTTTTTTTTTTTTTTTTTGCTCAGCATTGCTTTGGCTATGTGTGGTCTTTTGTTATTCCATATAAATGTCTGGATAGTTCTTTCCATTTCTGAGAAAAATGTCATTGCAATTCTGATGGGGATTTTATTGAATTTGTATATCACTTTGGGTAGTATGGACATTTTCACAATTTTGGTTCTTCCAATGTAAAAGCATGGGATATCTTTCCATCTTCTTGTGTCCTCTTTAATTTCTCTCTGCAGTGGTTTGTAGTTCTCATTAGAGAGATTTTTCACATCCTTGGTTAACTCAATTCCTAAGTATTTTGGTGGCTACTATAAATGGGCAAGCTTTCTTGATTTCTGTTTCTGCATGTTCACTATTGGAGAATAGAAATGCTACTGATTTTTGTGTGTTGATTTTATATCCTGCTACTGTGCTGAACTCATTTATCACCTCCAAGTTTTTTTGTAGAAGCTTTAGGCTGTTCGATATATAGGATCATGTCATCTGCAAACAGGGATAGTTTGACTTCATCTTTTCCAATCTGGATGCCCTTTATTTCCTTCTCTTCTCTGATTGCTCTGGCTAGTACTTCCAACACTATGTTGAATAGGAGTGGTGAGAGTGGGCATCTTTGTCTAGCTCCTGTTCTTAAAGGAAAATCTTTCAGCTTTTCCTCATTCAGGATGATATTGGCAGTGGGTTTATCGTATATGGCTTTAATTATGTTGAGATACTTTCCATCTATACCTAACTTGTAGAGAGTCTTTATCATGAATGAGTGTTGAATTTTATCAAATGCTTTTTCAGCATCTATAGAGATGATCATATGGTACTTGTGTTTGATTTTATTGATGTGGTGTATCACATTTATTGATTTGCATATCTTGAACCAAACTTGCATCCCTGGGATGAATCCCACTTAATAATGGTGTATAATTTTGCGTATGTGTTGCTGTATTCTTTTAGCTAGTATTTTATTAAAGATTTTTGTTTCTATATTCATCAAGGATATTGGCCTGTAGTTTTCTTTTTTAGTTGTATCTTTACCTGGTTTTGGTATTAGGGTGATATTTGCTTCATAGAATGAGTTTGGGAGAATTGCCTCTGTTTCAATATTTTGGTATAGTTTATAGAGAATTGGTTTCAATTCCTCTTTGAATGTTTGGTAAAAATCTGCTGTGAATCCATCTGGTCCTGGACTTTTCTTCGTTTGGAGCCTTCTGATAACAGCTTCAATCTCTTTTATTGTTATTGGTCTGCTCAGATTTTCTAGATCGTCTTGGCTCAATTTTGGTAGCTTGTGTGTGTCCAGAAATTTATCCATTTCCTCCAGATTTTCAAATGTGTTGGCATATAGTTGTTTATAGTAGTCTCTAATGATTCCTTGTATTTCAGAAGTATCCGTTATAATATCACCCTTTTCATTTCTAATTTTTGTTATTTGGGTCTTCTCTCTTCTTTTTTTAGTTAGCTGTGCTAATGGTTAGTCAATTTTATTTATCTTTTCAAAAAACCAACATTTTGATTCGTTGATCATTTGTATTGATTTTTGGGTTTTAATTTCATTATATTCTGCTCTGATCTTAATGATTTCTTTCTGTCTAATAACTTTGGATTCAGATTGTTCTTGTTTTTCTAGTTCTTTAAGGTGGTATTAGGTTTTTCACTTGCTATCTTTCCATTCTTCTGAAATAAGCATTTAATGCAATAAAGTTCCTCCTTAGTACTGCATTTGCAGTATCCCATAGGTTTTGGTACAATATATGATGTTTTCATTATTTTCAATACATTTTTTGATTTCCTGTTTTATTTCTTCTTGGACCCATATGTCATTCAGTAGAATGCTGTTTAATTTCCATGTGCTTGTATAGTTTCCAGAATTTTGTTTGTTATTGATTTCTAATTTTGACCCATTGTGGTCTGAAGAAACACATGGGATAATTCCAATTTTTTTGAATTTGTTGAGACTTGATTTGTGAACTATCATGTGATCTATCCTGGAGAATAATCCATGTGCTGATAAGAAGAATGAATGTTCTGAGGTTGTTGGACGGAATGTTCTGTAGATATCTACCAAGTCCAATTGGTCTAGAGTGTTGTTTAGATCTTATGTTTCTCTGCTGATTCTTTGCCTAGAGGATCTGCCCAATATTGATAGTGGGGTGTTCAGGTCCCCTGCTATTATGGTATTAGTGTCTATTTCCTTCTTTAGGTCTAATAGTTTGTTTTATAAATCTGGCTGCTCCAACATCGGGTGCATATATATTTATGATTGTAATGTTTTCTGGATGGATGAATCCTTTTATCATTATATAGTGGCCCTCATTATTTCTTTTTATAGTTCTTAGTTTAAAGTCTATTTTAGCAGATATACGAATAGCCACTCCAGTTCATTTTTCATTTCTGTTTGCATGGTAAATCTCCTTCTATCCTTTCATTCTTAGTCTACGTGAGTCTTTATAGGTGAGGTGGGTCTCTTGAAGGCAGCATATAGTTGGCTCCACCTTTTTAATCCAGACAGCCAGTCTGTGTCTTTTGATTGGGGGATTTAATACCATTACATTAAGAGTTGTTATTGAAAAGTGTTGATTTACTCCTAGCATTTTGTTGATTTTTGTTTGGATGTCTTAAGTGTCTTTTGTTACTTTCTTTCTGATTTACTGTTTGTCTTCTGTATTTGTTTGTTCCTTAGGTTGTAGATAAAGTTTTTATTTTCTCTTCATTGTTGGCATTTTTATTTTACTCATGGGTTTTGATTTTCCTTGAGTTTTTATGGCAGGGGTAGTTATTTTTCAGGTACCAAACCCAGTACTCCCCTGAGAATTTCTTGTAAGGGTGGTCATATGGTAGTGAACTCCCACAGTTTTTGTTTGAGAAATATACTATTTGCCCTTCATTTCATAAGGACCACCTTGTGGGGTAGAGTTGCTGTGAGCCATCCTGCTATAGGGAACAGCATGGGAGCCTGAGTGATACCCCTTGTTCTACAGGCTACAAGGGGGTCCCATGTCTGTGGTACGGCTCCATGGAAGTTCTTGTTTGTTCACCTTTGGTTGCTTGACAAGGCTTCCCAGAATAAACAGCCTAAACTTTTGCCTTAATATGGCTTTGGGAAATTCCCTGGAGTTTCTCAAAGGACATGTTAAAATACATCAAAATTAACTGGTTTATTTAAAGGGTATTGTCAGTACTAAAGGTGTTTCTGATGCATGTTCCTGGTATGGGTTGGCTCCATTTGATTTTGTTATTAATCTTCCTTGTTAATGATGTGTGTATGGACCCATTGTGGCTGTGGTCATGCTCTTGTACCTGTGGAATGAAGCTATTATGTTAGGTTTCTATTTACATTCCCCCAGGGAAATGGTGGGTCCGAGTGGAGTGGTGCTTACAACTAATTGATCACCAACTAGTTACAGATTTCTTTGTTTCTCCCCACTCTCATAGTTTCACTTGATTTACCAAGAACATGTTGTTTCCCTAGTAATAATAATAATGATATATTGCGTTTTTGTTAGTTTGAGTAGGATCATTTAACTTTTCACTTTGTTCCTTGTACTGTTCCCAGAGTCAATTGGTAAAAAATTAGAAAGTTTTACTATAAAGATAAATAGGGAAAATAGTAAAAATATATAATAAGGTTTTTGATATTAATAGATTTTTTTTAGATTATTTTATAGTATAATTGTTTTTAATAGTAGTATAAAATATAATAGAACGTTATAATCAAGTTTCATTATATAAAATCATGTTGTATATATTGTGATTTTAGTCATAAATTAGAATAATAAATATAAACATAAGACATTAAATTGTTAAATATAAGTAAGATTTTATAAGAATTTGGAATATGTTTGTGTAAGTTTGAAGGGTCAAGAATTGTGATTCAGACCAAAAGTCCAATGCTCTCTAGTGCTAGGCATGCTGCTGTTATGTGGTTTCCTGGCCAGAAGCCACAGGCTTTGGCGTGAACTATTGATGTATGAGTAGATGTTCCTGTCACAACATGAGTGCCTTGGAACATTTTGACCTTTCTTTTTCAATAGGAACAAAATAAAAAATGTTTTGATTAAAAAATAAATCAATATGTAAAAGATTAGGTAAAAACATTTGAATAAAGCAAGATTCTTGTGGTTGTTGTCCACAGTTTCACTAGATATCTGTGGTCCCTCTCTTTCTTTCCTCACTGATGCCACACCACCTATTCAGGTCCAATGAATCCTGTGGAGCTTGTCTCCAGCATAGAGTATTCTTGGCAGGCAATCTCTGTCTTTTAGTATTTTGAATATATCATCCCATTTCTTTCTGGCTTTTAGGGTTTGTGATGAAAAGTCTGATGTTAGTCTGATTGGGGCTCCCTTATAGGTGATTTGGTGCTTCTCTCTTGTAGCTTTTAAGATTCTTTCTTCGTCTTTGAGTTTTGCCAATTTGACTATAACATGTCTTGGAGAAGACATTTTTCAGTTGAATATACTTGGGGATCTTTGAGCTTCCTGAATCTGAAGATCTCTGTCTTTTCCTATACCTGGGAAGTTTTCTGCCATTATTTTGTTTTCAATGCAATCTCCTTTTTCTTCCCCTTCTGGAATATCCATGACTCAGATATTTGAGTGCTTAAGGTTGTCTGATGTCTCTCCTAGATTTTCCTCAATGTTTTTAAGTCTTTTTTCTTTCTTTTTTTTTTTTTTTTTTGTCTGCCTGTGTTCTTTCAAATAGCCCATCATCAAGGTCAGAAGTTCTCTCTTCTGCTTCTGCAAGCCTGCTGGTTAAACTCTCTGTTGTGTTTTTTATTTCATTGAATTAATTCTTCAGCTTGGCAAGCTCTGCTGCATTCTTTTTCAGGGCATTGCTTTCCTTGTACATTTCTTCTTTCAGGTCCTGTATACTTTGCCTCATTTCATCGTGTTGTCTAGCTGAGTTTTCTTGTATCTCATTTAGTTTCCTTAGAATTATCACTTGAAATTCCTTGTCAGGCATTTCAAGGGCTTCTTGTTCTATATGATCTAGAGCTTGAGAGTTATTACCTTTCGGTGGTGTACTTTCTTGATTTTTCATATTTCTGGTATCTTTCCTTTGGTGTTTAGTCCTTATGGCAAGGGATTTCATGGTACACTCATTCAACAATATTGTCTGGCTAGGGTGCTGTTGGGGCTGCCAATTTGGCATGGCTGCCTCAGTGTCTGCTTGGTCACCCACTGGCGCCTCAGGTGCATGGTTGCCTTGGGTCTTGGGGCTCTCTGGCGAGGTGCCTCTCTGGTCGACACGCACTCAGCTGGGCAGGGAATGGAGTCTGGTGGTGGTAAGGCCTAGCTACTGGATTGTACACTGGCACCGCAGGGCGTATGTTCTCCACAGATCTTGGGCCTCTCCTGCAGGGCACCTCTCTCCAAATTTCTCCTTTTGAAAGAACACTGGTCACATTGTATTAGGGCCCACCCTAATGACCATGTTTTTAACTTGATTATCTCTATAAAGACTGTATTTTTAAATAAGGTCCCATTCTGAGATACTGGACTTAGAATTTCAAGCTATATTTTTGGTGAACACATTCCAACCCATAACACCATGCATCCATGATGTCTGGTCCCCATCCTCATTCTGATCTACCTGATTAGGTAAGAGGAGCATATAAAGGTGGGAGATCATTAAATTCCGTGGGATTCTGTGGAATGGGGCTTAGCTGATCAGTGGGCCAGCGGTGCTTTCTCCTTCCCTCTGTTCAGGTAAGGCCATCCTGAGAAGATGTAGTTCCCAGGATAAATCACAGGTTATGCTCATACCTGAGGGCATGTACAACCCCTCTACACACGTGCACACACACACCTAAGGAATTTGTGTTAAAATAAATATCCAGGACAAACCCTGAAAAGAAACAGCAAGAAATAGTAACATGCCACACATGCTTTCTATGAAACAGAAGCTCCTTGCCAGTAGTGCCTAGTTATTATACAAGTTCCGTAGCTGAGAGCCTATGTCTTTTTGTATATAAGCTGGCAGATTCACCTCCTTTTCTTTCACTGACTACTGAGCTCTAATGACCTGGCACTGGAACATCTTGGGAGACCCTTCAGTTTGTTGGGCCCGTAAAGTAGCTATTGATGGTGATGGGAGCTCTTCTTCAGGATGAGTTTTTGACAAGACTCATATATGCCTATAACTCTGAGTATAGCAATTGGAGATGTGGATAGAACAGCTGAGTGAATACTGTGTTATTATTGCTGATTTGGTTTTCTTTCAAATGCAAAAGGAATATTTGAGAATACCCAAATCAGCTAATAAGCCACCTGTACACCGAAGGTAATGAATGTGATATGCACAGAAATGAAGTTTTTCCCTGAGGTGAAAATTACTTTTTAAAAGAAGAACTGGTAATCTTTGATAAGTAATGATCGTGAGCTCTGTTTTCAAATGTTGTGTGCTTTTAAATATTTGTTGTGCCTGCATTGCACACAGGGAGAATAACTTTTGAAGTTATAACTCTGCTTTGCTCTGGCATATAACAAGCCCAGCAGTTCTTTGCAGTAGGTAGGCTTCCTCTGTGTTGTGCTTATGTGTTAGACCTGGCTACGTCCTGATCTTTTGCAGGGATGCTGAAAATGGCTGAACCTGAGGAGACACCTGGTGGAGAATGGAAGCATTCTTCTCTCTGGAAACAATTTAATTATTTCTTCTTTTCTGGTAATATTTCAGATGATAAGAGAGCAAGATAATGCCACAGATTCTTGGTATTTGCTTTTTAGCAGTCTTGAGATGTGAAGCCATTATACAAGAAGTAAAAAAGATGCTGTGCTAATTTAGCCTTCTTACTAGCATAGCTCATACTCCATGAGTTTATTTCCTACATTTATTTATTTATTCGCTCATCTATTTATTTATAGGTGCACCAGAAAGGAGAGGTCTTTGCTCCTGTGTGCAGCTCTTCTATTGACCAGTGGAGTCAGGACATGCAGTCGTCAAGAGCAGAGATTAAGGGTGACCTGCATGAGATCAAGGTCACAGATGAATACCAAGGGCCAGGTAAACAGAGGACTGGTGAGTTGGGAGCAAGCACCCTTAAATGGGTGCATTAGAAGTGGGGTGCTAAACAAGTAGAAGGTTTGGTTGAGCAGAGAGGGAGAAGCAGGCCACTAGGATGGAGTGCATGGAGAACGAGAGGTAAAACAGATGAGTGGTGGGTACACCAGCCTGTCTGGAGCAGAGGGGAATGTCGGAGAATAATGACAGATAGGACCAGGTGAGGCACAGCTTATGAGAATAACGTTTTTAGCCTCACAACTGAGAAGCTGTCTTGCCTCAGGTTTGTTTAGTAGACAATCTGGCGTCATAGAACGTCCGTGGTTTCGGAGTCAGAAGGAATGACCACATCTCCGCCTCTCTTCCTAACTGCTGTGGCGTCGGGCAGTGTGTGGGCTAGCACCACAAAACCGAGCCAACACGCAGTGGTTGAAAGTACCATCATGCCTCCCTCCTCTCAGGTCTGCTCAGCTGACCTAGCCTGGGCTTAGCTGTGGTGACTCTGCCCCACCGTCCTGTCTTCCTTGTGAGGTGTCGGTGGAGGGTCAAGAGCGTCGTGTGCACCTGCACACGTCTGGAGGCTGAGACCCAGAATCGGCCACCGCTGCTTCCCTCTGTCCTGCTGGCTCATGCAGGCGACAGGCCAGAGTCAGAGGCAGAGGGTGGCACGATGCTCTCTCCTCGCTCTGTGAGAAGGGCTGAGAGTCCCAGGGCACAGGGAGGGCTGCAGGGAGGGGTGGGGGCAGCCAACAGTGCCAGCCACCGTGGGCAGTTCTCTGAAATTCCCATGAAATTCCCAGCCCCTTTTTTCTCATCTTTAAAATGGGGTCATAATATCTGTCCCTTTACCTCAGGAATCATGAAGGTAAATGTGATAATTAATGTACATATAAGTATTTACTCAGCAGTAAAGCATAATGAAAAGTATCTTCACCTGCTTTTATTCTCATGCCTTACCAAAAACATGAAATTCTTTTAATGGCCACCTTGCCCTCGGCCTCCAATGTCATCCTCTATCCCCTAGCATGAGACTGTATGGACTGTCCTCTCTGATAAGTGCTTCCTGAAGAAACACAGAATGAAAGCTTCTGCGGTGACCTTGTACGTGTTCCAATGAATATAACTCTTGCACTGTGCTGCTGTTTTCTTCCTAAGTGCGGAGACAAGCAGCAGACACACTGGCAGTCAGAACAGTGCCCAGGAGCCCTTGTCCCCTGCAGGGCTGGCGTTCCTGAACCGCTCACTCGCTCACACACCCTTGTCACTCTCCCCAAAGCACTGGTGGCTAAGACAGCTGGTCTGGGTTCCAGGAGCAGACAAATGGAAGGACGCTAAGACTGATGTAGAGTCTCTATTTTTTTGGAGCTATGTTCCAGTTGAAAGCGAGTTAACCTGCCATACATGTTGTAAGGAAAGAGAAAGTAAATGGTCAGGCTCCCTTGGGGGTTCTGAATCTCGCAGAGCATTTGATGTAAATATGTAAACTGGACATGTGTGCCCATGTTCCTTGGCTATTGTCTGATGTAGATGCTCGTGGGCACCCACGTGTCCTGGATTATCAGACGTAAGTATAAAGGATGAACAGATCTAATCCACAGGGCCCTCTGCTGCTGGGATGTCCCAGGGGGCCACAAAGGGGCTGCTACTGCTGTTGGAGGCTGTTGCTGCAAGCTGTTTTACCAGGGCTCCCCCGGGATGCCCCCGGGAGGCCACCATTGCTACTGCTGGATCTGCTGAAGGCTGCTGTAAGCTGCTGCTGAGGAGGCTGGGGACTGAGCTTGTGTCCAAATGAAGCATGTCAGCTCTGCCAATGGCTCCCAGGATCTTTTTCCAATTACTTAGCTCACAACCTGTATGTGAGGGGTCTGGTGACCCAGTCTGTACAATGGGTTTGAAGGGTCGGTGAGCCCTAGCCCCACACACGTTCAGAGTATTGTTCAGTTATACCTGCACATGTTCAGAGTTACTAATTCA
Organism: Galeopterus variegatus; assembly: GCF_000696425.1. NCBI lineage: Eukaryota > Metazoa > Chordata > Mammalia > Dermoptera > Cynocephalidae > Galeopterus > Galeopterus variegatus. The sequence continues at coordinate 12,760 of NW_007739474.1, read as the reverse complement.
TTCAAAAATTACTGGCTGCCTAGGGTAAATAATATAGAAGTCAGCATTATTTAGGATATAAGGTAATATGTTGCTTTTACATTCCAGTAGCTTGAACTCCAGGGAATGGATGATACTTCTTAGAGAAAGATTTTCAGGCGTTTTAGTCATCTGTATTAATTCAAGAGAAGACTGAGCTTTCCTGGTTTTATGCAGCAAGGCGTAAGTTCATAAATGATTCAGCTTAATCACAGTTGGCTTTAAAAGAAAACTGGACCCTTACAGATAGCAATCGGCTATTCCAGTGGGGACGGTGCTGGAGGGAACAGAGTTTCACATAACTGTGCTACGAGTTCAGTCCCTAACTCTACAGTCATTTCTCAGATTATTTTTTGGCAGACATTTAAGCCAAGGGAGCTGTGGATATTAATATGATCTGAAATTTGAGGGTAAAAGAAATGACCAAGCTGTTTATGAACTCAAGTCTGCTCAAAGCCCAAGTCAGGTGCACAAGATCACGCACTGGGAGAAAACAAGGAAACACCAGTGAGAGACACATTCTGCCACTTTCCATCAGGTTTTACACTCCTAATGACTAAATCTAAAGACATGTCCATGTTAATTTCAGCTTCAAAATAGTGAATTTCTGTTGTAAAATTGCAGTAAAATTCCTTTAAAGGTAGTGACACCATTCAGGTTGCTCAAATGTTTTGACTGGATTAAAATAAAAACTTGTGGGAACAAATCTATTTACAAAGTCCACGCAGTCCTTCAGATGTGTAAGCTTTTTCTCTCCCTTGCTTTTTTTCCCCTTTGAAAGGCAATGCCTTGCAGCTCTGTTTTCTGAGATAGAAAAGGAAAAAAAAAAAGAAAGAAAAAAAATCAATGATCAACAACAGTCCAGCACTCAAGAACAACCCAGAAATCACAAATCCGTCTGTGTGTGTGACAGAAGAGGTAAGTGCACGCTGTAAGAAAAGCAGCTCCCATCTCAGACTTCCACAGGGCAATTATAAGAACAATGTGGAAAACAGGATTAGAAACAGGTGGGGAGAAAGTTCCAAACAGAGGTGTGAGGGCCACGGAGTCCACACGCAGCTGACTTGCTTCCACCTTCCCTCTGTGGCCAGCTCTGCCTCCTTCTCACTTGCCAACACTGAACAGGTCTATGTGCCTCTTTACTAAGGCATAGCGGCACAGGATCAGCCATTTAGGAGGCAGTACGTGGCAATCGTGGATGCCTGGCTTGGAGTTCTTTGGGCACAAGTGGCTAGAAGCTCTGGTTTTACAACAAACAGCAGTTCTTGCAGGCCATGAAAAAAGCCTAGATTTGGGAGTCAAGTAGCTGTGCTCATATGCCAAGCTTGCTGGCCCGGCCTTAGCCGCTGCCTGAACTCCTCTGCATCTGTTTTCTCTTCTGGGGGAAGTAAAGAAATTAATACCTAGTACAAACTTATTCTTTTGAGAATTGCATCAGGTGATGCATATAAATGACCTAGCAAGACAGCTTGAGCCTAGCGGACTCTTATGACTCCAGCTCTTGCTGTGGTATTAGAAGGACAAGAGGCACTCTTTGCTGTATTAATTATTCATATGAGGATTTAGAGCCCACTAAAGGTAAGAGTGACACATGGATTTGTGTGCCAAGTCTGAATGACTGTCAGTATCTGCTTGGAGAATTGGGTTGAGAAGGATTTTGAGAAAGAGCTCAGTAAAAAATAATATGTTGATGGATTATTGCTGTCTGCTATGAGTGAGAATAGAGAGAATTGATGCAAATATTCCATGCACTTACTGTTTCTGAGTAAGCACCTACAGGCAAATAAAAGTAAATAAAAATAATACCCATTTCTGATCTTCAAGAATTGCATGGCCTAGTGGGACATAAATACCAATAAACTAAGTCGTACGAAAGGTGCCCTACTCTCTAGTACCTGAATAATCCTGAGAAGATCTCTTAGTGTGCCTATTCCACCAGGGGATGTCACTGAAAGTTTCTCAGACAAATGATTCTTAAGCAATGACAAATAGTTAGCCATGTGGAGGGTGCAGGAAAAGCAGCATGCATTCCTACAAGACAGAATGACATCAACAAGGGCAGAATTATGAAGAACCACAGCATCAAGGTCAAGGGCATGAAAAAACCTAGATTTGGGATTCAAATAGCTGTGTTCATAAGCCAAGCTTGCTGGCACAGCCTTAGACACTGGCCTTAGACACTGAGAAAACAGTGTTTGTATGGGGAACTGGCTGATGGAGAAATTGTGGAGGTAGGCAGGTTCTGTGTTCCACGCTAAGCTCTATGAAGGTACTCTATTGATTTGATGTTGGGCTGGAGCTCACAGAACCTTCACACCCATTGTACAGACTGGGTCACAGGCCCTTCAAACCCAATGTGCACAGACTAGGTCACAGACCCTTCAAGACCACTCTGTGCAGGCTGGGTCACAAACCTCTCATATCCCATGCAGGCTGGGTCACAGATCCCTCATATGCAGATCATGAGCTAGGTAATTGGAAAGGTCCTGAGAGCTGTGGGCTCAGCCCCCAGTCCTCCTCAAGAGCAGCATGCAGTCTATGGCAGCCTCCAGCAGGTCCAGCAGCAGTGGCCAAGTGGCCTCCCGGGGGCATCCCAGGGGGCACTGTGGATTAGAGCTGCTCATCATTTATACTTAAGTCAGATAACTCAGGACCACCTGGGTATGAGTCAGATAACCAAGGAACACCTGCGTGCACATGCACAATTACATCAGACAGTAGACAAGGAACACCCGGCTGCACATGCACAGTTAATATTTATACCACACAGGCTAGGTGATTCTGAACATCTGAGGGAGCCTGACCATTTGTCCATTTTCCTTAAAATGGGAAGATAAGTGGGGAGCAATTGAGTCTGCAGCTCCAATAATTTCTCACTCACATGCATTCAAAACAATTTCCTTAAGAGGTTAAAACTTAGAAACTGATGAGATGCAATTAATTTACATGTGCAGCTTCATTCTCCTGCCGTGATTTGTGCCACCTCATTGATGGAATAGGACCTAAAGATGGAATAACATTGTATGTATTTACAGTTTATTTTTCTGATAGATTGTTATCATAGCATCATTAGTATAGGCTAAAACCATAATGGTAAGTATGGATTTCTAGTGGCCAGCTTTTATTCATTTGGTTCCCTTGGCCTGCTGTGTTCTTTCTGCTTTACTAACTATTCTCCAGTGTCCCTGGGAAGCCTGTACCAATTTCCCCTGAAAGAATCAAACACTCCTTCCACTGGTACCCACAGCACACTGCTCACATCTATGTTACTGTCTTTATTCTATTCGTACAGAATCTTGTAAGTTTTTTTTCATTCGTGAGCCACTGGAAGACTGTTAGCTCTGTTGTATAAACTTCTGGAAAAAAGAACCAGAGCTGATATAACTCTGTTCCTCTTATATAACACAACCCTGTGCTTTGCACAAAGCAGGTGTTCAATAAATGTGTGTCTGAGTGAATTGCATAATGATTATTTTTAATATTTGAATTTGAATCATTGTTATAATGGAATTGGTCATCTATTAAGTTTTCCATATGGTTCATAAACAGTGTTTCTAAATACTTGTCATATTATCAAGTTATTTGTATTTAAAAAATAGATTAAGGGGCAGAGGCCATGATGAGTATAAATCAAATTCATCTGGTTTATAAAATAAAATATAAAGAAACTATGACTCTGCCTTTGGTTATCATTGTAATACATTAATTTATTAAACCAACTTAGCCCTTAATAGGACACATTGAGATTGTCAGTTGCTGGGGTAAAATTATCCTGATTCTATGACAAACAAGTGAATAACAGTGTCCCGTTTTATCTGTAGAGCTGTGTATGATTAAATATATTGGTAAGTTCTAGATCTAATGGGGATTCAAGTACCAACTGAGGAAAGGATGCTTAATGGGAATTAGTAGTAATTCTCTGGCAGGTTCAGGAAGAACTTCAGGAAGAGTAAACTATTATGACTATGGGCAGAAGAAAGGAGAGGTGACATTGCAGAAACAGAAGCAGCTATAATAGCCCTTGAGTCTTTAGCAGAAGGATACGAGGGAAGTGTGGAAGACAAAAGTAGCGTAGGGAGCAGAGAAGATGGCATGGATGGCAGTCACCTGAGTTCTGGGAAGCACTGCAGATGTGGGCTGTCACTCCGATCATGTGGGGATGATGACCCCAGAACATGTATGTGACCTTTATTCATGTGGATGAAATACCATCCAAAGATTTGATTTCAAATGACACACTTTGGTGTTATGTGAAATGCAACATGATTTTAGTTGACATGCTATTTCCTTATGTTCCAAATTTACACTGAGATAACAATACAATCAGATTATCTGTCCTGAAGTTTAGATACTTCCAGGAATGCTGCTGGATGGGATAGTTAGGGAAAGGAGGTAAGCAGGCAGTTGCAATATTCTCTGAACATGGTTCTCATGGAATTGATGTTAGCACGCATTGACACAAATGCTGTGCCAGTTCTGTAAGACGCCACACATGAGTATGAGAATCCATCTCAGTTTTTAAGAGGACTATTTTGATGCTCCTGAATGTCCAAATTTGCTTTAACTCTTCTACCAGAGACTTACTCTGTGTTCTGTATCTCAGATTGTCCCAATGGCTGCTATGCTCACACCTGTAGATAATGGTTCCACATCCCTGGGGACCTATGTTCCATGAGTTACTGAAGTATTTCCTCAGAAAAGAAGCAAGACACAGCCTCAAATACTGGCTGAAACTCTAAATGTGGTGAAATTTATCCTGGGTTCTTTTTGTTCCATGTCATTCTCCCCTGGTTGTAAGGTACTGCTTTTTTCTCCCACTGAACTTTACTCTCTGGGTAGAATCTAGAATTAGTTAACTGAACTTTGATATAAATTTCATATTATGTTTGTGGATGTCCTTGACTTTTAGATATGGAAACAATTGTAAATGTATCATAGTCTGATCTTCTTATTTTAAATATAAAGAAACCATGACGTCCAGAGAAGCCTTGGACTTCACAGCAAGTTAATGGGTGACCAGAGAGCCTGGAGCTCAGGTTAGACAGACCAGTAGATTCACTGCTAATATTGTCTTTGGTTGTAAACAATGAACAGCCCGATTGAATCTGACTTAATGAAAAAGAAAACCCTCAATAAAACAAAAATCAGTGTGAGGAGATGGGAAATCTGCTGGCTCACATAACCGGCCATTCCAGGGGCTGACCCAAACCACATGATTTTCCTCCTTCCAGTTCTCAAGCTTCTCCTCTGGAGTCAGTTCCATTCTCACACCGTTGCTCTTCTTGTGCGTCCAAGGCGGCTGCCAGCAGCTCTGGGGTCACATACCTCCTCCTGCACACTCAGGAGGGAAAGAGAGCCTCTTCATCTCGGCACTCTCAGCAAAACCCCAAGGGTCACAATGGCTAGACCGGTTTAGATCCATGCCCACCCCGAGTCAATCACTATGACCAAGTGGGTGGACACTCTTAACAAGATTCTTCTTATTCTCCTTAAGTTTCAGTTCTCCAAAACAGAGTATCAAAACCAAAGTGTTTTTAGCAGTGATGGCTCTGGGCATCCTACAAGGCCCGTCTCCGCTGGTTACAGAGGTGTTGAGCGGGTGACTGGATGCTCAGTGCAAACAACTAGGATGGGAAGGGGCTGACATCTGAGACGTACTTTTTCCCAGCCCTGTTGCCCGCTCCATCTGAGGACCTGAAGTCTGTGTGCTTCTTTGTGAACTCGATGAACACAGTGAACTCAATGTTCCCTTGTCCCACTGCCCCCACCCCCTGTGATGTTTTGTATGCTGTGGGTCTCAGGACTGAGCTGTATATTTCAGGTTAGGTTTCTACAGTGGTATTCAATTCTCCTTCCGAATTTCCCCTCTCTGCCAGCCTGCAGGCAAAGGCCAGAAAGCAACATCAAAAGCAGCAAAGACTTTGCTTTTCGTATCACCTCTTAGTCCCTGGCTTTTCCTGGATTTTTTACAACTACTCAGGCCCTGCCTCAGTCCTCCTTTAGGATTTTGCTCGCAGGCCACGGTACACTTGTGTCCGCATACCTGGAGCACACAAAGTTTGAAATGACATTCAAAGGGATCAGCAGTCAAAATTCTAACTCGAATGTCTATTCCAAAATCCTGTTGACTTCTGCTCTCCCAGGCATTTATCTGCCCCCAACCCAAATTTTCTTACAATTCACATCACTATTTGCAGTTCCAAATCTCTTTTGTGGAGTCACTGCTTTAAGACACACATGTCCTGCATTATTGTCGTGATCACTCAAGTAATTATACAAATGATGACAATGAAGACCAGAGAGGTTAAATGACTTTTCTAAGGTTACACAGCCAGTGATTGGCAGTTTGACTAAGTCTCTTAATTTAATCATTAATTTAAATAAAAAATGGGAATAATTATTAAATTAGTAAAATCACTTAAAATCTAGCACATCTGATTACTTTGATTTGAACAATGCTCAAAATAATTTCCACATTTATAATTTAGGGCAAAGGAAAGGATGAAAGGAGTAGACATTAGTCACAATGAGACCAAACAACAGAATTGACAGTCAATTGTCCTAAGCGTTCATCTTTCTAGAGAACTGTTAGGAATTCAGAAAATTATACAAACGTTATGAGAGTGTAACTGAAAGTATTTTTCCTTAAACTTAACAATAAAAACAGTTATGCATCTCTGGATTATCATTTGTTTTTTTGCTTCAAGGACAGAATGAATAGTACATCTTTGGGGAAATGTTTCCTATTAGGAGCGATTGAAAAAACAGTTTCCTGGTGAATTAACCAGTCTCGATGTAAACATATTCTTACAATAGAGGAATAAATGTCAATGCAAAAGAGTCATCTAGTTAAAATGGTTAGGCAATGGGTTTCTTCATTCAATAATAAATAATGAATCAGTAATGAATACAGAAACTCATTGCCTGACCATTTTTACTACATGACAACTTTTTCTTTTTAAGATGTGCTTTCTGAGCCCGAATTTAGAATTTTGGGGTACAAACTCTCTTAGTTTTGATTCCAAGAAAGATAAAATCATGTAGATCTGTAAAACATCTTACTGAAGAGATCAGAGAGTGATCTCTTCAAAATGAATTAGTTTTATTCAGGTTCAATACTGGGATGATGGTTTAGATGAGGAAAAGCCCTGGTTAGTTATGACATTACATTCTACCCTAATTCCATCAAATTTTTCAGATAAGGACTAATCTATGGGAGCTTATCAGGGACTCCTGAATATTTTTCCTCTCCACTTGGGCTTTAAATCTTTCTTAGTGAATTGCACAATGCCATCGATTAGCTTATATTTAGTGATTTGTAAAGTTTTGACTTGAAAGATGGTAATTGCTAGCATAAAACTGCCATGAGTTTAACAGGGGGAAAAAAAAAGTCAAAACACTTTACTTTGGCTTTTTCAAGAATGCTATTTTTCCTCTTTGCCAAAGCTTTTCAAAATCTTTTGCTTCAAGCTGATCTCAGTAATTAAAAGAATGATTTCAAAAGCTCTCAGAAAAAATTTGCATATTAAAATTTATTAAAATGCAATGTTTATAACATGGGATATTTTATTGTAACTTTCTCTGAAGAAGGAAATTTCTATGAGAAGGAAATTAGGTGTTTCCTCCATATCCATTGCCCCTGTGTGTTTATTACATTTTAGTTGTATGAATGAGAATGTGACATGTTTCCAAGTGGTTATATGACTGTTAACTCAATTCTCTTTAGAGATTGGATGAAAGGAGGGAACAGGGAAAGCAGAGAAAAAAACCCTACTTGTTAAGCTGCCCATTGGACCTGAGGCTGCTTCGATTTCATAGAAATGGTTTCCTCATGGCGAATGCAGCTAATTTACTAAACTAGTTCATTGAACTTAAAGTAGTTCATTGGCATGATATGGTACTAACCCATTTACCCCATACAGAAGCTTAAAAAGGGCCTTTGTAAACAAACAGGTGGGGGAATCATCTACAAGTCACTGGACATTATAGAAATATAGCCACTAGACAATTGATGAAATTTCCCCCATCCTGGCACGTTGTCATGGAGACACAACCACAGTGAGATGTACAGTCAGAGCCTGGAGGAACACCCCTCAGCCAAGCTGGGCTGCTAAAGTACCAGCACCACCTGTGTGTGGCCAGTCCTGAGGAATGGACACACAAGTGAGAAGTTCTTGCTGTGTCTATGTTATCAGAAAACTCTGGATAAAAGTAATTGTGAGAGGAACGAGGAATTAGAAAGGGTTCTACAGGCATTCCAAGATACCTGGATAGAAACAGTGCGTCAAAACACATGGCGAGTCACCCAGTCAATAAACCAAAATCACTTTTATAATTAGTTTATCATTTCCTCTAGTTAATGTTAGTGATGACGTCAACACATCAATGGTTCAATATGAAAATTCTGGACTGGTTCAAAACCAAACCTTTTAGTCATGTCCTGGCTTGTAGCATCTCTTATCACTTTGCCTTAATAAATACGATTTTTGAGTCATTATTTAATATTTTCTGCTATGCACATCATGCGTTTCCAAATTCACTACTATCGTCTAAAAGATAAAGATGTCATATGACCCTTCTTTACCCCCGTTCCTTCTATTACTCCTCCATAGCCTCAGTAATTACTTGCTGACTTAATTGCACAAGGCATTTTGGGCCCATCTGCTCAGTGGCTTTTCCTCTCCATGGCACACACTTCTGATTTTCTATTGCCTCAGTTATCTTTAGATTAAGGACCTGCCTTGTTCTTAGTAGTCACCCCTTTGTGATTGAAGCTGGTCCAGACCCCAACCTAGTGAGTGAAGTCCCTGCTCACAAAATTTGCAGACAGTGATCCTAACTCTAAAAATCATCTGCCCTATATGTATTTTTTAAGACTCTATCTATCATTCATCTGAAAAACATTCCTTCTGTTGGACTGGCTGCCTAGACTTGACTTGACTTAAATGCATGTGATACAAATCAGGCTCACCCACTGAAGGTGTTTACTTGTCTCTGCCCTTTGCATGGTGCCAGGGTCTAGTTCAGGGCTGGCTCTCACTCATCCATTCCTCAACCCTCTGAAAGTCCTGAGGCCTTGCTTGACCTAGCCCTGAGAGAGAACATAAAAGGCTTGTCAACTGGCTTATAAAAAGGAGTAGAATGAAAATCTTTATAAGTAGAGGCATTCCTGAAATGCCAACATTCCTAAAGATTCCACTGCTGCCCTAGCTAAGTGAGGAGTCAGCAGATATTCAGTAGATATGGTTATTGGAGCTATGTTCAGATGATGGGGTAGATCTGGAATTGACCTACCCAACTGCAAACCCTTGTTTGAGCCAGTCCAAATGTTCTCAGTCCCAATGAAATGCTGCTCTTGTCAACAGAGTGATATTTAAGAGCAGTTTTTAAAATGTTCCATTTCTTTTAAGTTATTAACTACTTGCCTCAAGGCATATGACAAAATCCCATTCTGTAAAAATGTCATTGATAAGAAATTTTCATATAAATTGTTCTCTCATTAGAATGGATGTGTGCGTGCGTGTGTGTGTGTGTGTGTGTGTGTGTGTGTGTGTGTGTAGGGAACTTCCAAAGGCATGAACAAATTATTGAGTTATGTTTTGGTATCTGGTGAAGAAGCATTCACTGTATTTGCTCATTATTTTTGTTAAATGTTTATAAATTTTACTTAAAGTTTGCTGAGGAACTGGATCATGCAATGTATGCATGTTGGCAGGGCTGAGGAGGTGAGGAAAGGTCTACACCATACTTAGCAGTGTGGTGCTCTCACCTTAGGCAGACAGAGTTCAAGACTGCATCATTCAAGATTCTGGGGAGGGTGGGGAAGAGGAATGGGTAAAGGGTCATGAAAATTGACTACAATGTATATTGAGAAGGCAAAATAAAAAAAATTCTGGGGAGGGACTTATGCTGTGTCTAGAGGCATACCAAAGTTTAAAGAAGGTTCCCAAAGGACAACTCTTGTAAACTTCACAATTTAGGTCAAAGCCTTTTGTGGGTAGTGAGTTAGAATTCATTGCTGCCTGTTCAAATCTACATCTCCTCAAAATGATTCTTCTTCCCTTCAACCATGGTAGGCCCTTTTAGAATGGTCCCTGAAGTTGAATTCAGCCATAGATGTCAATCTCAAGATCTGGTGAGACCAGGCAGAAGATTAGAAAATAAGAAAAATATTTCCCCTTAATTCTACATAGACTAAGCACCTAATAGAAATTCAACAAATGATAACTAAGAAATTGTTTAGGAAACAAAATGACAGCAGTGTTCTTTACACAGTAGACAATGAACATATTTATTATAATTTATAATTTTGTATTTTTATTTGTTTGAAATATGATTTCTTCATCAGATTAAAAGTTTTATTAACATATAGTTATGAATATTGTGTTTATTGCAATATCTATAGTGCCTAGCATAGGATCCAGCATATGTTTGGTAAATATTTCTTATTTAATTAATTGATGAATGATGAATGAATAAAAAGCAGATGAATAAAAAATAAACCATGACGTCCAATTTGGGTTCCACATGGAAGGAGCTTGGAAGTCACCACTGTGCCCTAAAAAGTAAAAACCAAAAGAAATTGAAAAATTAACAACTTTTCTTAGATTGATAAGAAAAGTGAGGTCACAGGGCAAACCAATATGTTTTACCTCCAGGACTTTGACCATTTTCTCACAGTAAATATGGGAGAAAATCGCCTCTATTTTCCAGCACGGAAAAGGGAAAAGGAAATCATTTTGAAATATGACAGAGCACTCTGTTCTTCTTAACAAGTTCTACCCTCAGGAGAAACTAATAACCCAACTCCAGCCAGCTCTGGCCTTCCTGTCCCACCTAAGGGGGTAGGGGGAGAAAAAGACACTGATAAATATTTGTGAAGTTCACAGGCCAGAGGCATTAGCTTACTAAAGGATTGGGACTTAATCATGGGACTGTGCAATGCTTCCCCCCAACACACTTACCACCACATTATAAAGGACTATTTACAGCAAAATCTTGTACCCAGTATATCATGTTTAGCTATTAAGAAAAAAAAAAACATATAATGCATACTAAAAGGCAAAAACATAGTTTGAAGAGACAGAAACAGACATAATAGAGGTGTTAGCATTATCAGACAGGGAATTTAAAACGACTCTGATTAATATGCTCAGAGCCCTAATGGATAACGTAGACAGCATGAAAAAACAGACGGATAATGTAAGCAGAGAAATTGAAATCCTAAGAAAAAAGACAAAAAGGAGCACTAAAGATAAATAAAATACCAAAAACACTATAACAGAAATGAAGGATGGATTTGATGGGCTTTTTAGCAGATTGGACAGGGTTGAGGAAAGAATCTATAAGCTTCAGGAGTTATCAGTAGAAACCTTCAAAACTAAGAGCAAAGAGAACAAAGACCGAAATAAAAAACGAGAAGAGAATATCCAAGAACTGTGGGACAACTACAAAAGGCATAAATACATATAATGGGCATACTAGGAGGAGAAAAAGGAAGGAGACAGAAGGACTATTTGAAAAATAATGACTGAGAACTTCCTCAAATAACTGTCATATCACACTACATATTTGGAAAACTCAGAGAACATAAATCAGGATAAATGCCAAAAAAATCACAATTAGGCATATCATTTTTAAATTACAGAAATTCAGAGGTAAAAGAAAAAAGTATTGAAAGAAACCAGAGAAAAAATCCATCTTACCTACAGAGGAGCAAAGATAGGAATTACATCTCGCTTTTTCTCAGAAACCGTGCAGCAAGAAGACAGTGGAATAAAATATTTAAAGAGTTGAGAGAGAAAAAAATCACCAACCTAAAAATCTGTACCCTGCAATGTTATACTTTAAGACTGATGGAGAAATAAAGACTGTCTCAGACAAACAAAAATTGAGGAAATTTGTTGCCAGTAGACCTTGCAAGCAAGAAATGTTAGAAGAAATTCTTTAGAGAGAAGGCAAATCATGAAGGTCAGAAACTTGGAACTGCATGAAGAAAAATAGGACATCAAAGAAAAAATAAGTTAAGGTAAAATAAAAACTTGTATTTTTATTATTCTTATTTGATGAAAGTTGTTCAACATAACCATAGCAACATTGTGTTTGATTATATATGCTTCTGTACATGTCTTATGTATATAAATATGCCTTTGTATGCTTACCTATAAGTAAAATAAGTGACAGCAATGATGAAAGGAATGGGGGAGAGGAATTAGGATTATTTTGTTATTACAAGGTACTCACAGCACCTTTGAAACAGTGTATTGTTATTTGAAAGTAATTTTGGATTAATTGTAAGTGTCTGTTGCAAACTGTGTTTTAAAAAAAGTGTAACTGAAGCACTTCATGAATTGTCACCACTGTGCCCTAAAAAGTAAAAACCAAAAGAAATTGAAAAATTAACAACTTTTCTTAGATTGATAAGAAAAGTGAGGTCACAGGGCAAACCAATATGTTTTACCTCCAGGACTTTGACCATTTTCTCACAGTAAATATGGGAGAAAATCGCCTCTATTTTCCAGCACGGAAAAGGGAAAAGGAAATCATTTTGAAATATGACAGAGCACTCTGTTCTTCTTAACAAGTTCTACCCTCAGGAGAAACTAATAACCCAACTCCAGCCAGCTCTGGCGACAAATAAGCGGCAGCGGGTTTGAGGTTTTGGAGCCGACACGGAGAAGGACTCCTGGGGGTGCCCAGATCCGACTGCGGGAACAATATTGGCAGCGGGGGAGAAAAAGAC
>NW_007739473.1:36049-36263 GCF_000696425.1 Galeopterus variegatus | reverse complement strand
AGCCACCCATTTAACTATATATGATATTTCTGGAACAAGTAATGCTGCAAATAAAAAAAAATATTATAAGTGAATGGATAAATAAACTATGGTACGTTCAGAAAATGAAACATTATTCAGTGCTAGAGGGAAAAAGATATCTATTAAGCCATGAAATACAGGAACCTTAAATATATGTTACTAAGTGAAAGAAGCAAATTTGAAAAGGCTACAT
>NW_007739473.1:30121-30891 GCF_000696425.1 Galeopterus variegatus | reverse complement strand
AGCGATATGATTGAGCGATAGGAGATTTGTTAGTTCCAAGTCAGGCCAGATATGATAATGAGGCAACACTGATTGGCCAGAACAGATGGGATTGATAAAGTCAGGAGCTGACTGGTTGATTTTAAATCTAGTCATCTGATTGGTCAATATGGATCCAGTACCTTGTTGGAGGATTTTCAGGTTCCTGAGGTTATCTGGAGAGTGAGTTCCTCTCCCTCCTTATGCTCAGCTTATACTGTTCAAGATAAACTTGAAATGACTTGAGATAAGGAAATAAAACCCATTTCTGCTATTTTTTTATGGTTACCAGGAGAAAGGGATAGCAATAAATCAAGGGAAGGTTTACTGTTAAATACTGTGAACCAATCCCAGTGCCTAATAATTTCCTGCTATAGTTATTTCAGTTGTATATTGGTACATTAAAAAAGAAAAACATATTCCTCTATATATTCCTCTATATGCTTTATGATAACACAGAGGATAAGCCACAAAGAAAAACGACTAAATGGGGGCTGAGGTGGAGAATATAGAAACCAAATGAACATTCATTTTATGGCTACTAAAGGTAATGTTTAAAAATGTATTATGTAGAGAGTGTTGTCTACATTGATTCTAAAGGGTTATATGTTCTCTTCAGAAAATGTGCAAGCTCATTTTTCCATATTCAGCCATTATAGTATAAGCATACATAGGTAGATAAATATAGATAAGCCACCCATTTAACTATATATGATATTTCTGGAACAAGTAATGCTGCAAATAAAAAAAAA
>NW_007739473.1:27326-28417 GCF_000696425.1 Galeopterus variegatus | reverse complement strand
CTATATTAATATGATATAATATAGACTTTAGGCATAGAAATTTACGAGACAAAAAGACATTACATAATAATAAAAGGATCAATACACCAATAAAATATAGCTACTCTAAATGTGTATGCACCAAAGGACAGTTTCAAAATACAACAAAAATATGTAAATATAAAAGGAGAAATTGATGCAGATTTATAGTTGGGTACTTCAAAACCCCAATTTTATCAGTTGACAGAACTTCTAGACAAAAATGTAACAATGTTATAAAAATTGAATAACACCATCAAACAACAGGATCCAACAGACATTTATAGAACACTTCAGCTAACAAGAGCAGAATAAATATTCATATCAAGCATGTATGAAACATTTATTAAAACAGAACAAAAAACCTTAGCAAAGTGAAAATAATTAAAACCACACAGATTATGATCTCCAACTATATAGTATGTGTAGGAAAGAGTTGACTCAATAGAACTAAGTTGCTCAAATCTTGCTTGTTTTCATGGCTGGCCTTTGGCTGGCACTTGGCATTCAACTCTTGGAATATTGTGATAATAGTATCTTGCACTACTCTGTGCTGGTTTGTCTAAATAGTTTGTATGTTGTTTATTCAACAACATATGTGGCGATTTATGGTGAACTCCCCTTCTTCAGGGAGTTTAGAGCTTGAGTAACTGTTTTGATACTACATGCCTACATGACTGAAACCTAGTAAAATTCTACACTCGTAGGATCAGATGAACTTCCCTAGGAGAAACCACTTCCTAATTGTGGTCACAACTTTTTGCTGGAGGAAGTGATTTTTTCCAGTGTGGCTCTCCTGGGGAAGACTCTTGGAAGCTTGTGCTTGCTTTCCTCCAGATTTTTCCCTATGTATTTTCTTTTGTTTATTTGGGTTTTACTTTTTTGCTGATAAACTGAAACCATAATTATAAGGACTCATAGAATTCTATGAGTTCTTCCAGTGAATCAACAAACTTGGGGTGGCCTTGGGGACCCTAAAAAGAATGTCATATTTGAAATCAATAAAAGAACAACTGTTGGGCTACGCCCGGGCCACCAGCCATTTTGGGAAAGTACCTCAGCCATTTTAAACT
>NW_007739473.1:25317-26253 GCF_000696425.1 Galeopterus variegatus | reverse complement strand
AACACTGAGGGTTGCAATCCATTGCCGGACATGAAAAAAGACAAAAAGGAAAAAAAAAAAATAAAAATAATAATAATAATAAATACATAGAACTGAATGAGAATGGAAATCAACATGTCAAAATTTGTGGATTTCAAATAAATCAGTGCTTAGAAAGAAATTGATAGCTTACTTTACATTAACGAAATACTTGCATTAGAAAGTAGATAATATCTCAAACCAACAATATGAGTTCCTATGTTAAAGAAACAAGAAAATAAAGAAAAAAATAACCTCATGAAAGAAAATAATAAAAATAAGGGAAATGATAAATGAAGCTAAAACAGAAAAAAATAAAGAAAATTAATGAAACAAAAATCTGTTTTTTTTTAAAAAGAAATCAACAAAATTAATCTCTATCAAGTTTGACGAATGTAAAAACACATACGACATAGGACACATACCAATAATGAAACAGGGTTTTGCAACAAACAGTGCAGCAATTGCAAGGATAATAAGGGCATACTATAAACAAATTTACACTCATAAAGCAGGCATAGTTTTGGTAAGAAGATAATTTGATAAACTGGGCCTAATATACATTAAAACTTTATGTGAAAGATCCTATTTATTAAAATTATGAAAAAAATTAATAAAACTGAAAGAATTTATTAGCAAATCATGATGGCTATGTATTTAGAATATGTATAAATATTATAAAATATTCAAAAGTCAACAATGAAAGAAGGTAACTTTGAAAATGGGCAAAATATATGATCAGATATTTTAATCAGGAGGATGTAGAGAAAATATATTGGATATCATTAGCATTTAAAAAATTACAAATTAAAACCATAATAAGATATCACTATACACCTATCAGAATACCTGATATAAGGGGCCGGCCCGGTGGCACACTGGATAGTGCGCTGCTTGGGAAGCGCGGCAGCGCTCCCG
>NW_007739473.1:22454-23906 GCF_000696425.1 Galeopterus variegatus | reverse complement strand
ACAAAAACCAAACCCTGTTTTGTAGTTATTGCAAATACCTGTAGTGTAAATACAACAACTGCGACTAATTTCAACCCCCAATGTAGTATCAGTGAATGTGGTTTTAGGAAGAAACTTGCAATAGCACATTTTATTTTCAACATACAGACAATAGACATAAACGATCCCGAGAGCATACATAATGGCAACGCAGAGTAAAACAATTAGAAAGGGATGACTCCTGAGTATTTATTATCTTTGATTTTAATATGTTCAATTTAATAGCAGGTTTGTGCAATTGAATATTTAATAAGACTGTTTTCAAAAATTAATGCCTCAAATGCCTGAATATTGAAGAATTTGCTTTTGTAGAACAGTGCCAGCCAGTTCCAACATGCATCAATATACAATCTCATCCCATTTCTACAGAGTTGTAATTCGTAAATACTTTTGTTAAAGTAAGCCTAATGGCATGAGAAGAGAATAAATTGGTGCTCACAGAGTTTATGAATGAAACTCAAAGATGTTTACTATAATGGGAGCATGGGAGGAGGAGGTATGTTAAATTCCTTCTGAAGCTAATTTTTATTCTCTCTCTCTCCCTTTCTCACTCCCTTTCCCTATATCCCCTCCCTCTTTTCTCCCTGCTCCAACACACACGCTTATGCTAATTTGGATCATACCCATTCCATAATAATGATGTTGATGTTTCTTTTAATAAACAATTGATATTTTAAAAGGCAATAGCTCACATTGATACACATATTCCCAGATATATTCTTAAGCAATGCTGAGAAGTATACTTTTAGTTGGCCTAGAGTTTATCTATGGAATAGTGAAACCATACACAAGTTGTACACTAAGAACACATTGCTTCGTCTCTTTATAAAATTGCCTTAGTTAAGCTAGCTGAACTATTATCTCAAAAGAAAAAACTAGGAAATTCATTGAGAAATCTTTATTGTATTTACTAAGAATTGATTCCACAACAACTAATGATGTCATTTTTATTTTTTAAAAATAATTAAGATTTCTCAGATTTTAAAATATGAAGTGTTTATCATATTTCAAATTTTATTTAAAAATATGAAAGTATTTCTCAATATGAGAATTTTCTTTTGCTTTGGCAAGAAAAAAATCATGTACAAAACTAAAAAAAAAACAAAAAAAGAAAAAAAAGAAAAACGACAACAAAAACCACAACCCTGCATTTTTTTTTTTTTTTTTTTTTGTCCTTTTTGAGACCAGCTGCACCGCTCTCAGCCAGTGAGCGCTGTGAGCACACCGGTCATCCCCATATAGGATCCGAACCCCGCGACGGGAGCACCACGCTCCCAGCACCTCACCCTCCTGAGTGCGCCACGGGGTCGGCCCGTTGCATTTCTTTTGATGTGGTTAAAAAAACGACATTTCTGGGCCGGCCCGGTGGCGCACTGGATAGGTGCGCCGCTTGGGAGGCGCGGCGGCACTCCC
>NW_007739473.1:6260-21320 GCF_000696425.1 Galeopterus variegatus | reverse complement strand
ATTTCTTGTTTTTCCTAAGAACTATATGAGGTCTTATAGAATCTATTTAAAATATATGTTTTATCCTGAGTTTATATCATTTTTTCTATATTAAAGGAATTGCTTATTTATTTTACTTTTATTCCTATTGTATTGGATAAAACTAAAGAAGTGATTTCAAGTTATTTTCTAATTAAGGCAGAATCCCACACAATGTATTTCCTAGAGTCACGCCACTTAGTACGTGCTCCATAGACAGTTTTAAAAAGATAGACCTGACCAGAGACAAAACATAAATTAAGTCTTTATAATCAAGATGAAATCTTCAAGAAAAATATCACCCAGATATACAACAATACTGATACTTTTAGAAAACAGTGTTTCTGGTACCAATAAATTAATTCCGAACATTATATTCTTCAGATGGCAATGGAAGTTTGAGAGAACATTAAAAAGATTGTGTGGCAACTTAAAATTAATGATACAAGCATTTCTTCAAATTTCATGTCTGCATTTCTAATGAGTTTTTATCTGCCTATATTTTACTTATGTCCTGAAATGGGTTTAATTTATTTTGCCTCTCAATCTTTTTGGTTTTGGATAATTAATAATGACTGTGAAATATTTGNTGCACGCACACACATACAAATGAGTACACACATTACCTGTGAGGCATTTATTGTTCCTTTATACATATAAAATATTGTCTTAGATTAATTAACTTAATTTTGTTTGATAACAGCTGTTTGTTAGTAAGTGAAAATTTTTCTTCAGTATTTTCTGATATCACAGCCCATGTTCCTAACCACTACAAAGCAATTATATTTAATTATCTTTAGGCAATTATATTTTCCTTTATACCCTACTTTACCTCTCTAGCCTCTCTTTACCTCTCTTCATTTCTCACTTTTATGGAAATGAGGCTCTGACTTTAGGATGGAGATTGGTGTCAGAGATGGGCTTAGGAAGGAAATGTGGGTTGTCACGCAGACTGGTGTTTGGAGCCAATGGAACATATACGAAAGTGATTAAAAACTCATCTCTCTGGAAACCACAAAAACCAAACCCTGTTTTGTAGTTATTGCAAATACCTGTAGTGTAAATACAACAACTGCGACTAATTTCAACCCCCAATGTAGTATCAGTGAATGTGGTTTTAGGAAGAAACTTGCAATAGCACATTTTATTTTCAACATACTCAAAAAAGCTGTAAAAATTAATCAAGCATCATTTACGTTCTCAGGACATTAAGTTTGGTTAGCTTCGCCACAACTTCATAAAACTGAGCCATGAATGACTCCCAGAAATCTGAAAGTCATCGTACTTCATGCCCGACTACCACTGTGAAACTGTAACTTCTTCTCTTCCCAGTGTCAGATTCCTGACTGCAGATACTGAATTACCTTTCTATTCCAGGCATCTATCAAGTAATTTGCTCTCTGAATCCCTTTATGAAGTTCATTATTATTATTATTATTTAATTTATTTTTTCTGAACTTGGGAAGAGGAAATGGCATAATTGTGCATTAAATTGCGTTCTGGAATCCATAATTTTTTTTTTTTAAATGAGATATTCCTCACTCTGATTCCTGATTCTGCATATATTGGACCCAATACTCTCCAATAAAAGTGGAGACTAAGGAGAGAGATTCAGATATCAGGGAGGAAAAATTTAACAATTTAATAAGAGAATAGAACTACTTACATTCATGTATATCTTTATCATATTTAGCATCGTCTTTCATTTGTTCATTATTTTTAAATTAGTTTTATTGAGAAAACATTAGATTCAGTAAAAGGTACACATTTCAAGTGTACCATTTGGTGAGTTTTGAAAAAATGTGTACTCCCAAGAAACCACCATCCCAGTTGCGATGTAGAAAATATCCATCACCCCAAAATGTACCCTCTTCCCCTTTGCTGCATGTGCCCCACCAACTAAATCAGAAAACTCCTGATCTGGGTGCCATCCAAGAGGGGAGGAAGGACAGGTCAGGAGGAATAACTACTAAAAGGTATTAGTTAGGCTTTGAGGGTTAAAGTCAAGCCGGGTGTGATTTTAGACATAAACCACTCATCTCATTTTTTTTGTTTTTTTTCCATTTTGTGTTTTTTCGTGACCAGCAACGGATTGCAACCCTCAGTGTCGCGCCCGTACTGGACCAGGACCAGCAACGGGATCGCAACCCTCGGTGTTGCGCCCGCACCTCGCTCAGCCAGTGAGCGGCCGGTCTGTGTGTGGGATCCGAACCCTCGGCGGGAGCGTCGCTGCGCTCCCAAGCGGCACACTGTAGCAGTGCGCCACTGGGCCGGCCCCACTCATCTCATTTTACTAAATGAAGAAACAGACATTCTTAGGGATGACATGACTTACCCAAGGTTGCACAGCTGGATAATGACTTTCCAACTTTTGAAGAATAATAAAACGCTATTTCCCTCTCTTCTCTCCTATCCACAATCACAGGGTCTCCCACAGCACAAAAAGTAAAGGTTTACTTATTGTAAATGAAATAAGCTCTTCATTATGACAGAGTTGAAGAAAATGTATTTTCTCTGCCAGATGACTAGAACCTTTTAGACAACAGTGGCTGTTTGTTTTACTGCTCTGTGATCCATACAATTCCACACACACAGACACACACACACACACTACGAACACTCCAAGCCATTAAATACAACTTTAAATAAAATTACTACTATATTTATGAACTTTATGTGTGCCTTTTTATTTGCCATAAGCTAGAATTTTAATGTATTTAATATTTATAAGATATAAAAGATGCACTACCTTCACAGCTTTGATTCACATAAAAATTTAATGAGTCATAGTAACTTAACAAGTTTAAAACTATCTATGAAACATATGAAACATATACAAAACAGCTTCAAACATAATTTAGAATGCTTTAAACAGTAAGTGGCTTTCTGGATTTTATTTAAATGCTGAAAAGAGATAAGATTTGACTGACAAAAAAACATCTATCTGAAAATGACAGCTTATATTAGTAATACTTACAGAAAAGTTTGTCAAAGGCTCATAACATATTTTCAATTGATTTTTAAAAGCGAAAATGATTTATACTTCAAAACATTTTCAGATTGTTTATAACCTACATAACACATTTTTCCTTTACAGTGCAGCAAAAATTATTTACCTTTCTAACTTTCAGGGTTTTTTTTTTAACGCATAAAGGCAAATCGTATTAGCTATAAATTATCAGCACCCTGACATACTCAGATCTTGTTCAAAAGGTATGAAACCTCATTAATTTCAGCAAAAACTCAAATAAACTCTACATAGTAAATGTCAAATCAATATAAAATTTATGCTCATTGCTGAGCTTTTGACTTGCACATTTGTGAAAAGATAAATGAATAAAACTGTTTATAAAAAGTTTTAGCAAACAGAAGACTATAGGAGAATTATCATCCAGTAGAAGAAATTTTCATTCCTTCTTCAGTTGTTTGTTCATTTGAATAACAGCATTATGGAAGAAAAAAAATTATATGACGTAGTTGTATGAAGGTACTTCAAAAAATTTGTGGAAAAATAGAACTAAAAGATAATACAATGTTCACATGAACTTTTTAAATACCCTAGTATGTGCGTTTGTTATTTTTAGGCATTTCTGGTAACCTTCCTATAAATAATAATATTAAGTGTGAAGATCTTTTATGTTGCATAGTAACGTCTAGTTGAGAGCATCCATCACAAAAGGGATACTAAAAACCAGGTAAGCAATATGACTTGGCAGTTGAAGTCAATCATTTTCTCTCATCAACTACTGAGGATTGGTAGAATTGGCACATTAATGGAATAGCTGTGGTGCCAGGTTTAAAGGCTAAGCATAAGCCAAACTTCATGGATGCCTACTTAGGAGGTGGATCTAGCTACTGTTGCTGATACATGCCCTGTTGCAAATAACAGAACCAAGCCTGAGCTCCTGATACAGTGCCTTTCCTTAAGAAAGTTAATTGGCCACATCATGGAAAATTAACTTTATTAGCCCTACTTAGGAGGTGGATCTAGCTACTGTTGCTGATACATGCCCTGTTGCAAATAACAGAACGAAGCCTGAGCTCCTGATACAGTGCCTTTCCTTAAGAAAGTTAATTGGCCACATCGTGGAAAATTAACTTTATTAGACCCCTTCCACTTTGGAAGAGGCACCGATTAATTCTGACAGAAATAGACACACAACCAAGCACAAATTTGCCTTTCCTGCCCATATGGTCTCAATCAGGACCACTTATTTAGAGGATATTTGACCCATAAGCATGAGATCCCATATAGCATCATATCAAACCAGTAGGCATATGATCATGGGATCTACTGGTCATAACACAAATTCCATAATGTAAAATCAGCCAGCTTTATAAATTTCTAAAACTGCCCTTTGAAAGCAAACTTTAGCTAAAATGCTTTGCTATCCTCAAAGATTTAGTAAAAATAATTAAGTCAATAATTTGTATATAGTGCTATATACAGGAAAAAAGAGTGGAAACAGTAGTGATCCCACTTACCTTAATCCTAGTGATTCAGGGAATTTGAGAGTTCTGTTCCTGCAACTCTGGATGCTGCAGGTTTCAAGGTCCTATTTCCCAAAAGGAAAATATTTCTTCCACAAGAAAAACAACAGATCCAATAGATCATAACCTACGGCTGGCATCAACACTTTAGTTTCCTATGTCAAAGATTCAGTAGGTAAGAAAAGGAGTGACAATCTTGGTGAGAGAACTAGGGCTACTGGTACACATGATAGGCTGGTAAGAATATTTGTTGGCACTCAGGTGATTCACTTGGATGCCACTTGGTATGCCCTTGCTCAGTTTTTATGGTAAAGACAAAAGAAGCAAACGCGGCTAGAAAAAGTCACGGTAATAAGGAGTTTGCGTCACTCATGGATGAGTCTGGGGCATGCTAACATGCCACCAAAACCACCACAAGTGCCAGCTAAATGTATAATAGAAGCAAATGATGCCTATCATTTGTGACCCAGATACCAGCCACAGTGGAAGCACTTTGTTCCTCTAACCTTGCTCCTGTGGGAGGAGGCCCACTAAAATCTTGGAGGACCAGTTTCCAGAACTCAATTGAAGAAGTAAATTCCAATGGTTCAAAGAGTTTACTGGCATAGCCATTTGTATATGCTTCTCTTTTTCTTTTTTAGGAATGGGCAACTTGTTGCCTCAGTTGATGTAAATGCCGATGAGCACTCCTAAGCTCTCAGTCCATATTAAAAATTGCCTCAACAGAAGAGAGCTACCTCATCCAAGGACATATCCATTTCTGGATAGTATATACTCAGTGACAGATTTGGAAATGTAAAGTTTCATCCCCCTTTCCCCAACTCAGGATAACTCTGAAGAGTCATCTCAATTTCAGATCTCCGTGGAGAATATGCTGAAAGTTCCAATGAAAGTGCTTCTCTGCCCAGTTCTGCTGCCAGTAAACTTCCTTCTTACTAATCTCTATCTCAGAATCTGCGTCTCAAGAACCCAGCAGGAAACATGAGCTCATATATGCTAAGATGATAAGTAATGTAAATTGGAAAATGTTGTATATTTAATTTTTCATGGGTGTTACTATAAAATAGATTATAAATAAAATTAAAAATGTTTTTTGATTCATATATATGCTATTGAATTATAATTTAAAGGATTAATTAAACCAAGTCCAAAAAGACTTTGGAAGTTACTCTGCTGTAACTTGGTAGACTATAAATCTATGGTTCAAACAAAGTTAATTTTAACACTGGCTGATTTATTCATTTAATTAATCTATTTAATGATACAAGCATTTTTATGGAAAACTACATTTTATTTTTGCAATAAACGATATCAAATCATTTGTAACATTTAGGTTTATGACAATATTTTTATTGAAAACCCTCATGGATATTAATTTAAAAAGATAAAAAATAAATAACTCCAGAAAATGTGATATAGTAACGACTTTAGATAGGGATTATCAACATAACTTTGCTACAATTGTTCTACTATTTTACAGTGAGGCTAATATAAATGAAAATTAAATTGTTTTATTCTGGTTAAAGTAAGGTCAGCATAAAGTAGTGCTTAATTCTAGTTTAAAGTGAGATTGATAAAGTAGTGGTCTTTCAAGTGGTTCCATGATATAAAAGGTACATAAAAGAGGGCAGAGACATCTGCAGTCAATTAGTTTGAAATCAAGGAATATTAAACCACATTTTGTATAATCAAGGTTCATGTTAACATACTGGATCATTTAAGAAAGAAACCAATAAAATCTTTTTAACTCTTACCTGACATTTTATAAAATTTTTATTAATTTAATCATCTGGGCCACCATTTGCATTTTTATAAGCCATGAACTATGTTATGAAAAATACTAGTTCAAAGATATTTCTCCTTTTATTCCTATTCAAGTAATGTTTAGTGAACACCTGATATGTACAAAGATGTTTGGCAACAAAAGGAAATGAAAGAAAGATGGTCTCGGCCTATCTGGAACTTGACTCAAGTGTAGAAAACAGAAGACAAATAATCAAGTAAAAGGCTATGCTAATTACCCTGATATGATCATTATACACTGCATACACATATGAAAATATCACACTCTACCTCATAAATATGTACAATTATTATGGGCAACTAAAAATAAACATATATGCATATAATCAAGCAAAATAATAGCAGTAGAAAATTAACCATATTAACCATATTAAAATATACATATTAATAACAGATGTATTAAAATACAAGTAATAAAGCAAGGCAAAATAATTGCAATTTGTATGAGGACACTTCAAAAAGTTTGTGGCAAAATAAAATTGAAAGATAATACAAATCTTTCCATAAACTTTTTGAGGTACCTAAGTATTAAATCATGATTCTAAACTTCATACATTTACTTGATGTACTTATATTTGTAACACAAAATAAAATAAACTTGAGTTGTAATTAATTTTTACTTATATATTTTTATGTAGACCATGAGTATTATTTTAAAGTCCTATTTGCAAATTCTTAACTTCTTGTAAGTATGAAATGAAAGTATACTATATTTCAAAATATGAAAAGAAGGAAAAATCCCAGAAAGATGTAAAAGTAATTAATTTTTACTTATATATTTTTATGTAGACCATGAGTATTATTTTAAAGTCCTATTTGAAAATTCTTAACTTCTTGTAAGTATGAAATGAAAGTATACTATATTTCAAAATATGAAAAGAAGGAAAAATCCCAGAAAGATGTAAAAGACCCATGATAAATCATGTTTAGTTGATAAAATTCAAATGTATTCTTTGCTTTCAAAAGTTCATTCTATAACAGTGCTATTTGGCTTCAGTTTTGGAGTGGGAAAAATATAAATTTTAATGGTCAGCCATCTGTCCTTCTGCCACAGTGTATATTTGAGATGTCTATAGAATTTAATGTTGGATAAATAACATCTCCCTTTAGACCTGAAAGGCATCCATTTTCTCAATAATGAGAACTCTGTAACATATCATGTCTTCTTTTTCTACACAGGTGGTCAGAAAGCTCATATTTTAAGCTCAGTTTCAATAGCAATGTTAACTCCTCTGAACAAAAAAAAATTGCTATCAGTTTTCCACTGGTCTTGTTGCCTGTCTAGTTTCTTTTATATTTTTAAATTATGAGATGCTTCAATAGTGTAGGAAATCACAGAAAATAATATTAAATAATTGACCACATGCTAATTTTTTTTCTACTTAATCCTCTTATTTTTCAAAAAAGGAAGCATTTATACTCTGCACCAGAGCCCCATTTCATCTTTCTCACATTCTGCCTGGAGGCAATTAGTGTCCTCATTTTGGTGTGCATTGTTGAATTCCATGAAATGTCACCAGACAACCCCTGAATAAAGCAACATTTACCTTTTTCAACATTTACTTAGTGCATAAGGGAGAATTGCTGGACAGACAATATTTATAGATCTTTAGGGTTGATTTTCAGGTGGCTTATGGTTTGTTTTTCAAAGTGGGGCAATTATTGCAATTGTAAGAATTATGTAATATTAGAAGATCAACACAGCAAACTGAGTGTTTTGAAATGGGTCTTGATAAGTAAACTGTTTGATAAGTGAGCTGTTTGCCAGGATGAGCAGACATTTATCTCTGATATAGTAATCTGGAGCAATTACCTGAAACAAACAATGAAGTTATTTATGAGTTTAGTCTAAACTTCCCTAGGCAAATGTTTCCTGAACAAACAAATAAGTTATGACATAGACTATCCATGACATATGTTGACACAGATCGCTTCAGTTCTTAGTATCATGTGTGTGTATGTGTTTTATATGTTCACTGCTATATACATTTTCATAAATAATCTATATTTAGTCAAATATAAGGCACCATCAGTTGTAAGACATGCTATTATTTTGTGAATCAGTAAGGAAGAAACTGTCTGCTGAATTAACTCGACATGCTTTTGTTTACCAGATTTACCCAGATTCCAGAGACTTTCATACAAAAAAAATTTTACATCTTAATATTGTTAAAACCAAATTTTTTATAATTTTTTTTTTTTTTTTTTTTTGTCTTTTGTCTTTTTTCTTTTTCCGTGTCCGGCAACGGATCGCAACCCTCAGTGTTGCCCCCGTACCGGACCGGGGACCGGCAACGGGATCGCAAGCCTCGGCGTTGCTCCCGCGCCTCGCTCAGCCAGTGAGCGGGAGCCGGTCTGTATGTGGGATCCGAACCCTCGGACGGGAGCGCCGCCGCGCTTCCCAAGCGGCACACTATCCAGTGCGCCACCGGGCCGGCCCTTATAATTTTTTGAGTTTCAAAATTTTTTTGTGAATGATATGCTATTCCTATCTTTTCTCCCCTGCATATATTATATTTAACTTAATGCTTTTGAGATGTAGTCATATATATGTATTAGATAAAATTTCATGTATGTAGATATGATTTATTATAATATATTTATTTCATTGCATAAATAAACCAGTTTATTGATTCATTTCCATATTTAGGGAGAATTAGATGGTTTTCAAGTTTGTTGGTTTTCTTTTGTTTAATAAACTGTTCTGTAGTGAATATATTGTTCATGTCTCCTTTCACACACACTTTTGCAGGAGTTGCTATAATAAATAGTACCAGACTTAAGTTATATTTTCTAATTGTTTGTTGTTTTATACTACTCAAAGCATATTTAGGGAGTAAGTACAATTTGGCTCTTCTTGAGATTATGCAATTGTTTGACAAAAGTGTTCATACCAATTTACTTTCTCACTAGATATAACTAAGATTTCCATTTTCTCACATTCATATGACATAGTGTTATCAATATTATTGCTGTCAGTCTGGTTTGTGTAAAAGCATATCCCAAGGTGACCACAATTTATATTTCTATTGTTACAGGTGTGATTGAATATCCTTTTTTTATGTTTATTCATCAAAGGAATTTCTTCATCTTCATTTCTTTTGCCCTTTTCCCTTTCTTTCTTGTAAATGCATCTCTACAGTTCAATAAACCCGTTGTTATATGCTATCCAGAATTTCTAGAAGTTTGCACAAAAAGGGGATTTATTTAAATCTGTCTGCCATATTCCTAGAAGGAAACCTCTGCTCTACTTTCTTACCCTTTTCCAACAAAGCATTGTTACATATACTAGTTTTTAAAAGATAGGGAAAAAAATTGTAGAATATACAAAACAACATGGGTGACACATGGGAATTATCACTATTATTTTGGATAAGTTTTTTTTTTTTTTTTTTTTTTTTTTTTGGCCAAGTATAAATTTTTACTCTCAGAAAGGAGGAAACATGGTTTTGTAGATAATTAATTACCAACAGTAATTTATACAATGGTTAAGTTTTTTCAATATATCTACTACACAGGGCTATTTTGATTGCTGATTTAAATTCTGGATAATAAAGTTCGAACACAAAGTATAATGTAGAAAAAGTGTCTAAAAGCAAAAATAATTAGCCCAACTAGGTCTGATTTCAGAACTCAGCATTGATCTCCTATATTTGGGTCCACCAAAATTGATGAAAAAAATAATCCTCAACATTTGCATTTAGGGGCAAGTAAAGCCTAATTATATATATTTTATTGTATATATTAAGGGGTACAAAGTTATTTTATACATATGCAACACGTAATTATTAAATCAAGCTAATTAACATATCCATTACCTGAAATATTTGTATTGTTGTGACAACATTTGAAACTTACTCACTTAACAATTTTGAATATACAATACATTATTAATTGTAGTCCTTTAAAATTACAGATGTGAAAGAAAATCCAAGTGGTAGTTTGAACAGGAGTTTCATTAACAATGAATAAATGGTCGCAAATACCAAAATTTTGTGGTATTTTTTTACTCTTTTTTTATAAAAATCCTAAGATCATTAGCCCCTATAGATTAAATATGAAAATAATTTTATGAAAAATGCATTTTATGTTCATCTTTATTTTACATATTAGGAAAACATCATTTAAAAATATTTATTTTAAAAATGTATTTATTATTATTTTTTTTCACAGTCTAAGATGTTGTGGAGCTGTTTGGGAGGAGGGGAGAGGGAAAAGGTGGGAGATAGAGTGGCAGAAGGAGGAAGGAGTGGGGCCTGGTCAAGGCCTGTGGCATCCCCCTCATTCCAGCAGAAGAGCCAAGGGAGCTTCCAGTGGCCGCATGGTCATGGCTCGGCTGGATGCAGATGTTGAGGGGGTGTAGCTGAGACCCTTGGCTCCTACCACCCCGGCTTGGGAGCCTGGGGCTTTAAAAAATTTTTTAAATACAGAAAGAGTTATAAAAAGAAGAAAACAAAAACATTTTGTACTCATGCTTCAGTTGACCTTCTTTATCCACATATTATCTGTAAAATATTTTTCTTATTATAAAGACAGTGGTGCAGTGATCATTCATCAATCTATATGTCCCAAAGACTGGAGAAGACTAAAAAAAATTAAAATAATTTTCGCTCATTAAAAGTTTCATAAATTGAAAGTTTTCAAACACAGTCAATCTTACCATATTTGAATGTATTTTCATAACATTAACATTTCTGAAGTGTAAAGGCAAATCTTTCCCACTAGCTCTATTTACAGCAGCCAGGTGAATTTCTTGCTCAAAGGATTCTACCAAACTTAGACCCAGGAATTTTCGATCGCCAATGGGAAAGGATGTTGTTTTATGTCAAGATAAAAAATAACCAGAGCTCAATACTGGCTGAGCACACAAAGACTACAGTAACTGGCCATCTGCAGGTGATAAATTTGCAATCATTACTGTTACAAAATTAATTAGCTCAGTGACAAAGCATGAAATCATCTGTGTAATTTCCTCCCTGAAAATTGAAAAACATCCTGGCACAAAAGCACATTTTGAACAAATCCATCCTTATAAGCTTGGTTAAAAACACCAAGTCAATGTCAAAACTGACTCAAAATATTATCTAAGTTCTATTATAAATAAATTTATAATTTTTATTATTTTTGATAATTCTCTGGCAACTGTAACAACCACCTTTTAAAAAAATGTACTTTCATAGAAAATATTTCATGATATTGTTAATTATATGTTAATGAAACACTTGGACATGCATATGTTTTCTAAAACTGAAAGTCTTAGACTCAATTCTTCCTGTGTATAATCATATTTTTCTAATTATTAAAATAAAATTTTAACATAATGAATGTGTATTTTTTGCTCACTCAACAGACAAGTGGTTCTTCAGTTGGTGATTCTCATCCAATTTGTCATGTCACCATATAGTGCTAGTCTGCATTCAATCAGTGACTGGGAAAAAAGTATCACAACTTGGGAAGTTTTGGACAGTGGTTCTTCAGTTGGTGATTCTCATCCAATTTGTCATGTCACCATATAGTGCTAGTCTGCATTAAATCAGTGACTGGGAAAAAAGTATCACAACTTGGGAAGTTTTGGACAGTGTGGGCTGGAATTGGCTTGATCAATTTCCTCATATTCTATTGATTAGAAAATCACATAGCCACACCCAACTGCAAAGGAGGCTGAAAAATGGAATATAGCTGAATGTCCAGGAATAAGAACAAAAGAGTTGAGTTTTTTGGCAATGAAAAAGGCATAAGAAATCTCAGAATATTTTAAAGTAACAAACTACTGTTAAATGAAAACTACAGTTAGTGAGCTATTTAAATATGGTCTAATCATTTCCTGATTAAAAGTGGATATCTTTTTTCAATATAGACTGACAACAAAAGTTCTATCTATGATTTAGGAGCAGAACTTGAAAATTAATGACATTCTGATAAATAGAAAAGAGGATATCAGGGGAAGATGATCACAGTGAGTGGTAAAGTCTAATTAGAAGATAATAGCATAAGGGATAAAAATTGCTTTAGGGGAAGATTCTACTATTAGAAATATAAGGCAATAATTGAGTTAACTATACTAAACTCTTATTAAAAATACTACAGAAACTTTACGTATAGTGTGGTTAAAACAAAGGGCACAGTCACCTCAGATGTGCTTCTTGCAGGCCATATAAAGACATCAGGCAGAGGTGCAAACAGAGCCTGAAATCCTTACTAGTATTTATCAGGTAACATTGTTCTCAGGGTTAGACAGGAAGAGGGGCAGGTAGAATTTTTGTCACAAAAGAGTGTCTCTTCTTTCCTTCACCACCTGAAGGGTGGGTGTGTTGGGAACTTTTCTTAATTAAAGCCAAAGCAGGATCCTGTTTGCAATTTTCAGAAAAGGCTCATGTAGTCTTTTAGAGACCTTGAGTAGGGTAGGGGAGAATAGGAAAAGAGGAGTCTCTTAAGCTTCCAAGTGGATGTGGTATCCTGGGGGAAGGTCACAGAATACCAAGAGTTTGGGACATTTTTATTTTCTGAGCTTGGATTTCTTTTCATATAAAATGAAAGATAGACCAGAAGAGATTTATTTCCTTGTTTATAGATTTAAGTGTATATGATATTTAAAAAAATATACTCCTTGATGTTTTCTTGCAATTTTCAGTCAAAGAATTTGCTATAAATTGATTGTGAGGATAAATTGTTTATTTAATTATAAAATGTTCTATTTTTGAACCATTAGTTCCTACATTTTAATATTGATGACTAAAGTCTGAAGGAAATTTAATTGTCGTAACATAGAGATACATTTATGTTTTAATTTTTTTGTAAGGTTACAGAATGAACTTAGTTATTTTCTTTAATATGATTTGATTCAAAATCTAATTGGAGAAGTAAAAACTTTATTTTGCTATTTGGCAAATGAAAATAGTGAGTTAATGTACGAGTTAACCCTGATGCAATCATAGAAATACAGAAGTTTAGATCAAGCAACCATTGGTGGTCTCCTCAGAATTGTTACCTGAATGAATCTCACACTTTTCACGGTTGACTTAAGGGAAGAGAAAACCAAAGCTCGGACCAATGTCACAGGATGTTAAACAATTGGTACAAAAATACTTGAAGATTACTTAGCACTCTTGTTTCTTATGTAATAAGAAATTTTATGTCACTTTAGCCAGAAAAATCTACAGATTAAATTTGTGTGCTGATATAAAAGATAAGTAATCACTTAAAATAAACTAAAAAAATTGAAAACTATGCACACAAATTAAATAAATAATGAAATATTTTACCCACAATTTTTAAAATTTTCCATTTCCCAGCAGAGTTAAAAAACAAACAAACAAAACAAAACAAACAAAAAAAACACAATCAAGGTGAAAATTTTCTTCCTGATATCATTTGATAGTAATAAAAGAAGGTGGATGGAAATCTGTAAAATATTTTTGACATAATAATTGAACATTATTTTTAACTTCAAGAATAGGAAGACATAGAATATATCTTTGAAAAGTTGTAAACGCTGTTTTCTCCTTCACAACTTCAACTGAAATGCACATATGTCTTTTCTCTAAATTGATAGTATATAAAATTTTTAAGGTAGTTTTAAGGCCTCTGGTTCCAGTAAACCCCCTACCAGGAAAAGAGTCTTGAGTTTTACACATGTGTGTGTCTGTTTATGCATTAGACCTTTTTATCTGGCACCATATTAGGTTTGTGTGTTTTAGACTATTATATTTCATTCCTTTTGTGAAAGTATTGTACACACATTTTGTAAATGAGAAATGTGGTACTTATTTTTTTTATCAATGTGATGCCACACTTCTGTTGATTAAATTATGTTCAGTAATTCTATAAAGTCAGAAATTGGAGAGCTGTTGAAGTCTCAAGGTAACTAAAAGTCTAAACTAAAAGATTGTTTAAATACTTGCATGAAATTCTCAAAGATTAACTTTTCATAAAGTAGCGTATTGAGATTCCAGTCAATCCTTATTTGTTAGAAACAGATCTTATGTCTCAAATCTATCTTTGCTTCTTCAGAGATCTTTTTACTTCAAAGTGCTGACTATGCGTCTTTTAATAATTTTCAAAGGAAATTGAAATATACTAGAAATCTATATAATTTTTCTATATTATGGAAAGGGTGAGAATATATAGGAATAAATAAACAAAAGTTCTTTTTCTATATTCTTCCTCAGCTACAGTCAACACAATCAACACAGAAGACTTCTGTGGCCAAATGTATGAAGATTTTTTTCCCATACACCAAGCAATTCTGCAGTGAACATTGGTTGTCCTCCAATCCAACTTCAACACTATCTACCTGGAGGTAACATTCAACCTGGTTAAAGGCCCAATTCATGAAATTGTCCCCCTGTCCCAAATTTTGATGCCAATCATACATCCCAGGTTGATTCATCTGTGCTTTTGACCGACTGGCTGTAAGTTGAGGTTCCCACCACCCCCTCTTTGGCTTTGATTAATTTGCTAGTGCACCTCACAGAACTCAAGGAAACACTCACTTATATTTACTGGTTTATTATGGAGGAAATTACGATGGATAAATATGACAAGATGGATAGGCAGAGACATGGGGAAAGGAATGCAGAACATCGATATTCTCCTGGGGTGTGCCACCCTCCAGGAACCTGTATGTTTTTAGCTATCTATCTGGAAGCTCCCCAAATACTGCCCTTTTGAGGTTTTGTTTTGTTGTTTGTTTGTTTCTGTTTTTTTTTTTTTTTTTTTTTGGGAGGTAAGAAGAGGATCGCAACCCTT
>NW_007739473.1:0-5285 GCF_000696425.1 Galeopterus variegatus | reverse complement strand
TTTTTTTTTTTTTTTTTTTTTTTTTTGTTTTTTTTTTTTTTTTTTTGGCGGGTAAGAAGAGGATCGCAACCCTTGGTTTTGTGCTGCACCATGCTCAGCCAGTGAGCGCACCGGCCATCCCTATATAGGATCCGAACTTGCGGCATCGGTGCTACCAGTGCTCCACTCTCCCGAGTGAGCCACGGGGCCAGACCCCCTTTTGAGTTTTTATGGAAGCTTTATTATATAGGCATGATTGAAGCATGGACAATCATACAGAAATATGATTGGAAAAAAAGTGTATGATCTAATACTAACAGACTGAGTGTGGAAACCCAGCAAGGCCTTTGTTTCTTGGCTTCTCTATGCAGCTTTCCTTCTTCCTGGGTTTGGGGCAGGACTCCTTCTGAAATGGAGGTCTTGTCACCCATAATTAGACAAGGTAGGTCAGAGAATTTTTTTTATGGCCAGCTCCAAGACAGAAAAGCAGGGGAAAATTTGAATTCTGCCTTGGGGAGCTAGAAAGTGTAGATGAAAACCAATGCATTATTCTACCACACAGGGATATAATGGTCTTAGAAAAGCAGTCGGCAGACAGGCTATGACTGTGAATAGTTAGAAAATGCTTTAAGTGTATAGGAATCCAATAAATTGAATTGTTTAAACACATCGTAACCATTGAACATGCTCATATACATGGTAATTTATTTCCATCATTATGCTTTTCTCAAAAAAATAGCTTTTAAATGTGGATGTAACATCTCTATTAATATAAAAAAACATAAATGATATTTTAATCTAATATTTTTAATAATGTAAGTATGGTATTTTCAAAATAAAATTTTTAAAAATTATCTTATGAACACTCATTTTAAAATAAATGGCAAATGCTGGAAACCTTAAGGTGAGAAATTGTCATTTTCTACTGTGTTAAATCTGGAATCACTTCTCTTCATTTTAAATACAAGAAATGAATGTCAAAGACCAGGAAGTTATTCATTGTCAAATTAAAAACTAAAATAACTTCCAGAAGAATACAGTGTACATATACTTTACTGTTTTAACATGACTTACACTTATTTTGTGAAGATAAAATTAATTCAAGTATTTGTCACTATGGGCTGAATATTGCTTCAGAGAAAAAAATTAGGCAAATGTATTTGACTAATGCTCTTTTACATTCCATAGTACCTTTGCTCCAATTTCTACATGAGTCCTAATGACAAGATTAATATGGACTTTTCCATATTCTCAGATTGATGTTCATGGAAAAAACAATGGAAATTAAATATAAGAGAAGTATCACATGTTATAACTTAACAAGCAAAACCAGGGTAAAGTGCAGTAGTGCAGTATCATTGACAATCAAAGTAAAAGATCAATGTACACTCAAGCTACATAACAGCAAAAATGTCAACATTCTATGGTTTTTAATCTTACAATGTATAGTTTGGGCACAATGTTTTCTTTACTTTTTAAATTACATTATTAGCTACAGTTTGGTGCACTTTCTATGAGCCAGGCACTTGGATAATCACTGTATCCATTATCTTCTTTAATCTTTGCAACCATCTCATGAGGGATATAAAATTATGCTCATTTGTAAAACTTTTTTTTAAAAAAATTAAATACCTATAATGCTTATCATTATTCCAGGCACTATTGAGCAATTCATAAATATGAATCCAATCTTTATTACAAAGTACTTCTATGTATCTATTATCACCCACATCTTGCAGTTAGAATCAGAAGCAAAGAGAGATTAAGTATTTCAACCAAACTTTCACAGCATTAACTGATGCCACAGTAATACAAATCTAGTCATTCTGGCTTTAAACTAGATATTAGAGTGGATAAGACACTAATGAAGTACAAATAGCTAATAATTAATAGAAAAAAATAAGCTGAAGTCTATGTGTAATACAGCCCTTGGACCAAGACAGGAATGTCCTCTGTCCTGGCTTCCAAATTTTAGAGGGCTCTCTTCTGTCCTTTCTTCTGTTGTATCCTTCTCTATGGAGAAAGAAGTCCGTAGGGTATAAAACAACTAGGAGCCCTTCCCAACCCTCTCCAAGCCCCTGTACTGGTACTTGAGCCTACAATGTCCTGCATACAAGGTTCATGCCTGCTTCCTTATACTGCTAAATCCTCTTTCCTAGTGCTATCTTTCCAAAAGTTGACCACAGTTACAGTGTTGCAACTTCAGGCCCATGGAATTGACAAGGGTGGCTTTTGAGGTGATGCAAACTGAGCTAGGATGTGCAGGCTGAGGGATCGGCAATTGTACTCTTAAGGCCAGTTCCATTACAGGATGGAGCAGGAAGCTAGGAAGAAATGAATGAGCCATGTTCTAAGGGCCTGCAGCTAGTTCTCCCTGTGCCACCATGTCAGGGAAGTACTCCATGGTTTCCAAGAATTCTAAATTAAAACCTGTACACCAATGTCATTATGAAGGCATATTTGTCAAGGTAGAATAAAATAAAATATTTTATTTATTTTCTACTCTTGCCCTGTACCATAAAAATATTGAGGGTTGGCTCTTCCAGAAAAACACATTCCTATTCATTATTATATAGTATTTCTCTAAATCTTGTATAAAATGTGTGGATAAAAATTACAGAGAACACAACCTCAGTATTAATGTGGTAAAGGAAAGAAATGCTTCCCTTTCTTGACTCAACTATGTTTTACTTATAT
Organism: Galeopterus variegatus; assembly: GCF_000696425.1. Classification (NCBI taxonomy): domain Eukaryota; kingdom Metazoa; phylum Chordata; class Mammalia; order Dermoptera; family Cynocephalidae; genus Galeopterus; species Galeopterus variegatus. Next base: position 2,609 of record NW_007739473.1, on the reverse strand, counting down.
TTTATTTATATTTTATTGGACAGATCTTTCATGAATTAGTGACACGCAGGGGAGTCCTGAAGTTTAGAATGGGGATGCAAAGTCATGGCATAAAGAATAATAAAGTAATTCTTAAATTATTTATGGGGAGTCCATCTAAAGACAGTATACCTAAATGCAATCAGCTTCAGGTTTACCAGCCTTTCATCAGCTACAATCATTCTCCCAAACCTGCTGTCATATGTAAATAAACACATTTACTGCAAGTTTCTTTGTAAGGTTTTAAGTATCTATTTTGAAATATTTACTTCTACAACACGCTTTCTATATATTTTGTGTTCACTGTATTTTATAAATGGAGAAAAAGGTTTTCCTTGTTATGGCCATCAGCTTAGCAATTCCTTTCATACTGTGTCTCACAGTAAAGAAATAGTATATTATTTGGTCAAAAAATACCTCCACTTTCAAAATAAACACAACTGCAAAAAAAATCAATAGTGTATTAGAAGTGAAGTTAGTAGGAACATATGAAGAATAGAAAACAAATATACTAAGACTAGCCAGAAGGAATAAGGAGGAAGAAACAATTTTTTAAAAAATCATATTTTTTACCAAAAATAGAACTGCCAATCAAAAATAATTAATAGAAGTGAAGTTAGTAGGAACATATGAAGAATAGAAAACAAATATACTAAGACTAGCCAGAAAGAATAAGGAGGAAGAGACAATTTTTTAAAAAATCATATTTTTTACCAAAAATAGAACTGCCAATCAAAAATAATTAAGTTTTGATTAAAAGTTAAAATCCCTCTGCTTTGGAAATTGAGCTCTGAAAATCCTAGTAAATATAATCCTGCGTAAATATAAACAAGGTACTACTGTACAGATACAACCAGTAACTGACTGCTATATGCTTCAGGGAAAGAAAAAGCTAATGCAGAAAAAATGCAGAAACTTTTTGTATTCCATCTAAAAAGTTTGCTATGTGATCAGTTCTAATAGCTATTTTTTATTAGATAATTATTATTTTATGAAGGTGAAATGGAAGTACTTGTCATATCTAGCTAGCTCCCTTAAAAACATCCCAATTCTATGGGAGAAGCCAAACTGGAATGCTTAATCAGATTTCAACTTTTTATGTTCTTAAAGTCTGCTTTCTCAGCATGTTGCTGTTAAAAGATCCAGTTTGACTATCTAGTTTGATACTCCTGCACTGACCTGGAAGGACACCTGTCTTCCTAAATCTTAGTCTTTACAACTCATGCTTTTGTGGTAGGTCAGCAGATCTTAATTTATGACTCATCATTAATCATATGAGCTTCTCAAAACAGCTCCCTATTTATTAACAATAGCACACAATGGATATTTATTGTCATCAGCACTGAAAACAAAAAAAGGAAGGAGCTAATCAACAAAACTGCCTACATGATAACAAACATCTACAGGGAAAAGGGGAAATGCACTCTATCATTTCGTGGCTTGCCCGTGCAGTCATCTGGATTGGTATTTTGCATAAATAGAAGACAATAATCATTTTTCAGTTGTACATCATGTAAATACTGGCAAAAGTTGAAAGAGAACCACACGTGTGGTCCACTACAAAACTATATTCTGTTACTTAGAGAAACATTTCAGAAAACAGATGGTTGCAGAATTTTAGCACAGATTTCTGAAAGAGTTCTTATGTGTATTGTATTACGGTGGAAGCTGTGATTACACAATGCCAGAAATGTTTGAAAAGTGAAAAATTTCAACAAATGTTTGATTTGTTGAATAGAACACTTTGACTAACTCCCTCCCCATCCACTGCCCACTGAATGAATGAATTTGGAAACTTGTCAGTGTCATCACAAGAACACCAAAACTGATTTGCCAAATTCTAATCAAAGGACTATTTTTGGAAAGTTTGTGCTCAGTGGTCAAAACAGGCTTTTCTTCCAGTGTGAGATATTACATTTGTTCTACCAGAAACACAAATTGATGGCAACATTTAAAAGGCCTATTTTCATTCTCAAGCAGAAGAAAAGCATTAACAGTGTCATATATTTTTACTTAGAGAAACATTTCAGAAAACAGATGGTTGCAGAATTTTAGCACAGATTTCTGAAAGAGTTCTTATGTGTATTGTATTACGGTGGAAGCTGTGATTACACAATGCCAGAAATGTTTGAAAAGTGAAAAATTTCAACAAATGTTTGATTTGTTGAATAGAACACTTTGACTAACTCCCTCCCCATCCACTGCCCACTGAATGAATGAATTTGGAAACTTGTCAGTGTCATCACAAGAACACCAAAACTGATTTGCCAAATTCTAATCAAAGGACTATTTTTGGAAAGTTTGTGCTCAGTGGTCAAAACAGGCTTTTCTTCCAGTGTGAGATTACATTTGTTCTACCAGAAACACAAATTGATGGCAACATTTAAAAGGCCTATTTTCATTCTCAAGCAAAAGAAAAGCATTAACAGTGTCATATATTTCATTCAATATTTTTGTCAAAAAGTCATTTAAAGTTTTTTTGCTTCCAACAAAACTTTGAGCTCATGTTGGGATTTGCTAAATCCAGCTCTTAAGAAGGAAATGAAACAAGAGTGAAATTCAGACATGCTTCAAAGAGCAATTTATTAGGA
>NW_007739472.1:27661-36265 GCF_000696425.1 Galeopterus variegatus | reverse complement strand
TGATGGGACACAATAACTAACTACATTGTATATTGACAAAATAAAAATAAAAAAAAAAAGAGAAAAAAGGATAGAAAGAAAGAAAGGAAGGGAGGAAGGGACGAAGAAAGAAAAGAAAGATATGACCACAAGACCAAAATATTATGTTGAACTTTCAGAAGGAGAGAACATACCTAAGGATGTAGAGATTTTGGTTGGTGGAGGGGGGAGGAGGGAGTTGGGGTGTGATTGGTCAGGCAAGGGGAATAAAGAATAATTATAATTTGTAATAATGAATATGCTAATAAATAAATAAATAAAAATATTGTTTAAGTTAAAAAATAAAAATAAATAAATGAAAAATAATGCATAGTATCTGACCCTCAATCCAATATAAGACTATTTTTATTATTTAAATTTGTGTTTTGGAATGGTGATGATAGAAAAGGGTTAATATTTCCATACTGTTCTCACTCAGGAGTACAAACAAGAAATGTGTTTATTTTAATTGTCAACCACAACCTCAAGCACTTTAGATGCTCTTTTATAAAAAATATTATGATTGTATTTCATTCCTCCAGAGTGTCACATACATACCCTGAAAGCTTGATTTCACTAATACTCAATAGGTCTGTAGAGACTGATCCTGTAAAACCTATAAATGCCTTACACAGATTTCCATTAATAGTCTATTTGGGATCTAAATTTCACAATATGTTAAGCAAGGGAGAGTCATGACTCTGTGGACAGGGTTGAGTGAGTGTCCTCAACTCTGAAATATAAAGGTATGATATTGAATGAGGAGGAAATAACTTCCAATTAACACAGGAGTTGGAAAGGCATTTCTTGATTGCTTACAGAAGAAAAATGGAAATCTATCTTGCTTATTATTATCATAGTGTGACATCATTTTTGAAGGCATCAACTGGAGCTCACTTGTTAACATGGTCTAGATGTTAAGACTTGAGGAGTCTTAGGGTCATGTGAGAGTCAGGCTCATATGTGCATGTGCATGGTTGGATGGGGATTTTCTTTATTATTACTTATGCTCATTTAACACCTGCCCATAATCTACAGGATTAAAGCTCCAACTATGTATTTCAAGATGTTACATGATCCAGTAACTATTGGCCTATTCAGCATAAATTCTTGCTACTTTTCTTTGTTCACTCCATGTTTTGACTGCATTAATTTGGTTGCAATTACTACATACCTAGTGTGCTGTTGACACCTCAATGCCTTTGCGCACAGTTCCCTTTGCCTTTTATTCAAAATGTTAATAAATATTTACTAACAACATATATTTAATAGGTGTAGTGGGTTAGAAATCTTGATTCTCCTTTGATCTTAGAATAGGACTTTTAGGCAATGCATGAATGAGCCAAAAGACTCTTGAGTAGGGGACAAAAGTCCACAGATAAGTTTGACAAAAGCCATCTAATCAATTCTAATCACTGCTTAGGGATGGGATTGTGTGTTTTGACTGTTTTAGGTTGCTGGTTTGATTCTGGCTTGAATGACTATTGACTATTTAACCTACTGATTGTTCTTCAGATATGCTAAGAAAACTGCTTGAATGCTGTTTAAATATGCTAAAGAAATCACTGTAGGAAGTATGTAGAAAAGAAAATGGTTACTAAGGACAAGCTGTTTGTTGGTGAATTGACCTAGCTTTTTACAAATTACATTCTGGAATGTCACATTGTTAATTTTCTGCTGTTACTAGTTTTATACTGCCTGTTTTTATGTCCTTTTTTGATGACTGAATCAACTGATTTTTCTTGTGAAACTTTCTTGTCTTGTCAATAAAAAGAAAGGCTGATTTTGAATGGGGGCTGCTGCTCCTGTGATGGGCTGCAGTCCCTCCAGGCCTCATTCATTTTACCTTGAGTGAATTCTTTCTTTCTCTTTCTTCCATCTTGGTTACAAAGATGAAAGTGTAACAAATAGGTATTTATTTTGCCTTAATTATGTGCTAAGAAATGGGAATTATAATGGTGAACTCCAAAATATGATCACAATATGTATTCATTCAATAAATATTTATTTTTAATATCTACTTTGTGCTATGCATTGTTCTATGAATTAAGGATTCTGTGATGAGCCAAATGTAAATTACCATCATCACAGTACAGTAGTCTTTCCTTATTCGGGAAGACATGTTTCAAGACCCACAGTGAATACCTGAAACTTTGCATATTATAGCACCCTAGCCAAGGTATGCCAAGGTCAACTTTTCACTTAAAGAAAACACTTTATGACTTCTCTTTGGCATATCCTAATTGCCAGCATAACTACTCTTGTGTTTGGGGCCATTATGAAGTAAAATAGGGTTTACTTGAACACACCCACTGTGATGTGGATTTGTACTCAATTTAGAACTTATGACTTTTTTATTTCTGGAATTTTCCATTTAATATTTTTGGATCATGTTTAACCGAGGGTAACTGAAACCATGGTAAGGGAAATCACAGATAAGAGGGGACTACTACATATACATTTAAGTGGATAGCAAAAATTGCACTGAAGAAAGTTAAAGAGGCAAGGAAGACTTTCTAAGGCTATTTTAATAAGAAAGAGACCATAATTAAGCAGAGCTCACCTCCACAGAAATAAAGAGCAAGAGGGTTTTTTTTTTTTTACAGTTAGGAGGAGTTAGTGCCAAAATACTGGCTGATGTTTGGGATATGTGGCTGATCAATGGGATATGTGGAGTATATTGAGTTACTTTCTGAATTTGCAGTTATTTTTCTCTGTTATTAGGCTATCGTTGTTTGCTAATTGGCACTTATGGAAGTGAAACTACTACTCTTCCCAGAGAGTGGGAGGTAGGCCTTCTATCTCTTTGACGATTACATTTCAAAGGACGGTTCTCAGTCCTTGAGAAAGACATTGCTGGTGTGAAACTGGCAAGAGGCTTTTAAAAATTACTTACATATATCTCAAAATGGCAGAGAAATAATTTACAACAGCAAGATTTCTAAAGAAAGTGCTCTAAGAAAATGGAGGTCAAGACCTAGAATCATGAAAAGCCTGTCTAAAATTTAGTCAAACTGAGGGAACCATGAAGAACATCTTGGTCAAGAGAAGAAACCAATCAGGAGAAAGTAATGGGGAACAGCTAGTTCAGAATTGGTTTGAAGGAAGATGACGGAGGAGGTGATATTTCTGCAGTGGTGAAGAGCCTGGGGCCAAAGTTTCTACATAGAGAAAAAAGAGAGGATGCTTTTTTCCTTAATATTCCCCTTTTCACTCTTATACTCAAAATAGCCCTAAAACAGAAGGAAAATTTGAATAGTTTCTCTAGTCTTTTTTGTATCCTGGGACTAGAATAGTCCTGATCATAAGAACTTGGCTTCTGGTCTCCAGTTATTCAACAACTGTAAGATGGTTTCATAACAAAATTCACAAAATACAAACTATTTGGGAAAAAGGGCTAAAGGACTACATTTCTTTCTTGTGACAAAGAAAAGTTCTCATGTGCTTCATCCACTGGGTCACCTTGCATTGACACTTAGTGTGAACTGTTATAGCAAATATTTCTTTAACCTGTTATTACTATTCAACCTATAGTCTCTTTAAATCACATTTAGTACATTTATGCCAAATATTAGAAAACCATATTTCACACTGCCATGAATTTTAAAGGCCTTTATAAATTTCTTGTTACTGACAAAGGTATTTGTAATAAAAATTGTCTCTTTAGCCACCTCCTTATAGTAGGCTGAAAACTCCAAATTAGAACATAGATCAAGTCTAAATTTAAAATGTAAATTTAATTATGTAATTTTTGAGACAATAGAGTATCATCACTATTATATTTATCCATTTTAAACAAATTCTAACAAAGTGCTGCCAAGTGGAGGTCCTCTAGGTCCTTTTTTAATAAATAGATACTGCTATGCTATGTTGACATTTTATTTACATATTAATAAGAATGAAGTACTTGAACTTGAATATTCTCTCAGGCATGTTAAATATTTCTCATGGAATTTTATTTCCTTATTATTAAAATTGTTTCTTTATATACAAAACTAATAGGGGAAAAAGTAAACTCTAGTCACACATTTCAGTGTAGTAGTTTCATAATATCTTTTCTCTACCCCATAAACACACACACAGTGAGACAGATTTTCAGTAAATGGCTTTCGTACTACCCAAATTTATAAACCTGAATGCTTTATGAATAACACAGGTAAGAATGGAAAAATTTCAAGAAGAGTAATTGTGTACAAATTGAGTTTATAGAATATTCTAGAATTATTCTTGTTTGAATAGTAATAATTTTCAAAAAAGCAAAAAAAACAAAAACAAAAATAAGGTATGTCTGGCTCTAACAGTACTAAATTAGTTAAGTTATTGCAAGGAATATACACGCCCATATTTTAATAAAGTGAAATTTTTAAATTTAAGCAGTTTTGACTAGGTTGAAAAATAGATAGCATAAACAACAATCAATGAGAAGTCCTTAGTTATCCTTAAAAGATAAACTTAGGCACATTAAAACTTAGAGAGTTTATTTTAACATAGAGTGATTCATAAATTGGGCAGTAGCAGACTGTAAGCACTTGGCCTCTTCTAGGGGGGTGCAAAGGAAAACTTTTATAAGGTATTCACCAAAGCAAGATGAAGAAAATATATTTGATTAGTTAAAGACAAAAGTCCCCAGTTAAAGGTTAGTTTGGCATTTTCTGATTGGTTAAGTTTCATGTTACTTGTCTACATTGAGTTGTGCTTCAGTTTCCTTATACATGAACCCAAGGCGCGAGAGCTATATCAGCCTAACAAACTTCCATTTTTTTTAATGTTCTAAAAATACGCACTTTTAAAAAAAATTTTAGTTTTATTTATTTATTTTTTTAATTTATAAGGTACAGAGTTATATTTCAATACATTTATATAATGTGTGATAATCAAATCAGGATAAGTAGAGTATATATCATCAGAAAAATTTATCATTTTTTTTGTGATGAGAGCATTTGAGCTCCTGTCTTCTAACCATTTGAAAACATACAACAAATTATTGTTAATTATATACACCTAGCGCTACTGCAGAACACTAGAACTTAATTTCCTATCTAATTCTAATTTAGTACCCTGTAATCAATCTCTCCTTCTCCCCTCTTCCTATTATCTTTCCAGTCTCTAGTAACCACAATTCTACTCCTACTTTTATAAGCTCTACTTTTTAGCTCCCACATTTAAGTGAGAACATGCAATATTTATCTTTCCATGCCTGAGTTATTTCACTTAACATAATGTCTTCCAGGCTCATCCACGTTGCCCCAAATGACAGGATTTCATTCTTTTTTATAGCTTTTATATTCCTTTGTGTATATATACCACATTTTCTTTATCCATATATCTGTCAATGAACACCTAGGTTGATTCCATATCTTGGCTATTGTGAATAATGCTACAATAAACATGGGGGGTTCAGATAGCTCTTCAGAATAATAATTTCCTTTCCTTTGGATAAATACTCAGTAGAGTGCACCCACTTTAAAAAAAAAAGAAACTAGATTAATGAAAATGTATGGAACAGCATAAAAAAAATTAATGAAACCTATTTCAGACTTGAATAAATTGCTCTCAAAAATATTGCTACAGTATAGGAACAGAAAATAATTCTTTTACAAAATACCTTGTTTAAAAATATCTTTAATTGTAATATCATTTAAGTACATATAAATAATTTCTCATGGAAAGAAATTTGTTCTTTACCAAAAAAGAAGTGCAATAAAATTCATTAACATTAGCTAAGAAATTATTAAATTACTGAGAATGATTTTTGCATGTTAATTTGTTAATTTTAGTTGAAATTTTCAAGTAATTGACTACATTAGTGATTTATAAGAAATAATTATTTTTTTATTAAAAAGTAATGCATTCTAAGATTATTTTGCAGCAATAATATTCTTTGTCATGTAAATATTGGCCACTAAACAAAGAATTTTCTTTATAAGAATATTTGCCTATCCCCATTTTGTCAAGGATAAAAATCTCCAATTTTTAGCATTATTACCAGTACATGGTACAAAATAAAGGCACTGTGTAGCATGGAGGAAGCAGTCAATTTCTGATTAATCTGGCTAAACAAGATTTATAGTGCAACACATCCTCAAGCTTCAGCCTTTAAATTATGTAGAACCTTCTCCCCCAACTCAGGGACATATTAGCAGCTGCTGTTCAAAGGATAGGCAAAGAAAGTCTTTCATGGGCTAAATTTAACCAGATGTCTGGGTTCTAAAAAAGTAAAGTTTAACATAAACATTTCAAAGCTTTTTGGATGGATACATGTATTGTGTATCTTCATATTCTGTGATGGTGGATATGTAACATGTTCATAAGTTTCTTTAAAATAGGTAATAAACTGGTGGACAGGTAAGTGTATGAGATTAGAATTTATTTTGTAAGACCCGTGCACTTTGCACAAATCCCACATGCCAGGGGTGGCTCACTTCACAAAGACCACAAGACAAGAGACACTGCAATCATGCAAGAGGAATTTTATTTTTCAGCTAGCTGGGGCCCTTTGCCTTTTGGAAAAGCACCCCCCCCCTCCCCCCCCGCTTTACATTGGAGTTTTTATACACTTTCTTTGGACAAAGAATTTATTCATGGTCAGGCTTAACAGGCTAGCACCCCAATAAGGGACTGTTCAATTTTTTTTTTTTTTTTTAATCACTTGGGCTCTGCCAGGTGTCCTGAAGATAAGAGGGCTGGCTAGTCCTTGAGACCAGCTGGCCTCTGGAATGTGTGTCTGTCAGGCCTTAAAAACTAACGCCACGTTAAGTGACATTACAAGCAGCGCCATTATAGGCCCATAAGGGCGTATTAATGTGGCAGCCTAAGACGCCAGGAGGAAGTAGGGTGGGGGTGTCTGCAGGAACCTTTCCTAAGCCCTTATTGGCCAAATACGTGCTTCTGTGCTCATGAACACAATAGCTAGGCATTGAGACAGGATGCATGCCCTTGACCTTTAAGCTGATAGGATTATGTTAAAACCTCCCCTCCCTATCTGCCTATAAAAGCAAGTGCTTGTGTGATAATAAATGGAACTGCCTCGACAGAACCCCGACAGAACCCCAGCCGCATCTGAGTGTCCTTTAACTGGGCTGCTTTGGGGCTGACGGTGTGCTCACCTCTCTTCATGGCTCTCTTCCCCCATCTCCTTCTAAAGGGGAAAGGAGGGAAAGAGTAATTTGGGCCATTCGCTCACCCACCAGAAGGAACGAGGCTAGGGCTGTACGGGTTGGCCAGCGGCGGACCCAACATGTGTCTAGTTCTGCTTTGACCTCTAAAAAGCTGCTTCACTTAAAATACCTTTAGATATGTTTTCCTCATTTTTAGTAAGTTCTTACAGGAACAATTTGTGCAGGTTAAGTTAAAGTTATACTGTGCAGGCTAAAGTTATACAGGCAACAGTGCAGGTTAAAGTTACATTTCAGGCAACAGTGCAGGTTAAAGTTACATGTTTCTTTATAACAATTTCATTAAAAAGAAAGGATTGATAAGCATATTTGAATGCCTTAGATTTAGAAAGATCTTTCTAGCTTCAAGTGCTGAGAGCTGTTAGCTGAGTACCCAGGCTTTGAGTGTTCAAGTGTTCCTCGGTACCATCCCCGCTCCCCAGAGAACTTAAAAAATAGTAACCTGGCATAAAGCCCATTCTATTAAAACAATAGAGATATTTAAAGAGAAAAAAAAATACTTTCCCAGAATAACTACAAGAATTTATTTTTTTTCTTTTTCAACTTAGCCAGAGAATGATTTTGTAGAAATTATTTAGACTAAAAAGTTAGACTGACTTCAATTTGATTGCAGATACTGATACTTATTAAGGTCATTAAAGGTAGGTACGTTCTCTGTAAAGCTTTCTTTTTTTCTTTTTCTTTTTTTAGGATTTTATTTATTTTTTAAAATTATTTTTTGAATTGAAACATAATTGATTATACATATTTATGGGGTACAGAATTGACTATCAGTATTTGTGTACAGTATGTGATGATCAAATCATTTAGCATGTTCATCATTACAAATCATAATTATTCCTTTTGTCCCTTTCCCAATTACTCTTTAAGATCCTTCACCTCCCCCTTTCCCACTTCTAGTAGCTATAGGTCTGTTCTTTTCTGAATGTTCAACATTTCCTTCCTTCCTTCCTTTCTTCTGCCCTCCCTCCTTCCTTTTTCTTCTTTACTTCCCCCTTCTGAGTGAGGCTCTATGGTATTTCACTTTCTGTGCCTGGCTTACTTCTCTTAACACAATTTTCTCCAAGCTTATCAATGTTGCAGCAAATGGCAGAATTTCATTCTTTTTTATGGTTGAGCAGTATTCCACTCTAAATATATGCTACATTTTCCTTATCCAGTCATCCATTGATCACATTTAGATTGGTTCCACATCTTGGCTCTAGTAAGTAGAGCTGCAACGAACACGTGAGTGCACGTATCCCTTTGACAGGATGATTTACATTCCTTTAGGTATATACCCAGAAGTGGGATTGCTGGATCAGATGGTAGCTCTATTTGTAGTTGTTTGAGAAACCTACATACTGTTTTCCATAATGGCTATGCTAATTTACAGTCCCACCAACAGTGTAGAAGGGTTCCTATTCTCCAC